>NW_024038002.1:0-113385 GCF_016077235.1 Cyprinodon tularosa
TCAGTATACATATTGTATCCACTTCCTAATGTTAAATCAGTGTTGTCTCCCTCCATTAGATTAAAATGTGCGGTTTAAAGTGGTGGAGGTAAAATCTCTTTGAAGCACGGTTACCTTGACGACGCTTAACGAGCCTGTCAGTGAAAATGAGACATGCGCTTCACTTTCGTTCCTTTGTTCTCAGGCTTTTGTGAATGGGAATAGCAGCTCCCAACAAACAGGTGCCGAAGACAAACCGTAAATGGTATCTAAAAAATTATTTCAGTCTAAGCGAGAGCTATCCTTTGTCTCCGATTGTGGTAACTTTCATGGATGTAGCTCATTCACAGCCTTAATGGGAAGGAGAAATATAAAGGTTTGTAAATCCTGCTGGTCTCATTAAATAACATGCAGCTCAATGGTAGAGCAGAACTCTCAAAAGCAAAACTTTCCCTGCGAACAAACGAGCGGTGAGCCAAAACCGTAAAAGGTATTCAAAAAATTCTTTCACCGTGAGCGTCGGCAATCTTTGGACTACAACTGGTGTAACTTTCATATTTCTACAATATTTGGTCTAGGCGTGGTGACGATGTAAAAAAGTGTATAATTGTCAAAATCTTGATTTTGGGGTTCGGACAGATTTGTTACCCCCGAACAGACCTTTTTCCTAGCTAAACGATAAAAGATATCGACACACTTCCTTCAATGTGAGTGCTAGGAAGGTCTGAGGAACAACTTGCACAAGGCTCATGTTGCTAGGTCGAATGGTTCCAGAATGGGAGCGATACGAAAAAATCTGTTTTTTTTTATTTTCAGTTCGGATTTTCAGAGAGCTCTCATTGGATTTCTATGGGGGAAGTGTGGACTTCTTCGTGGTCTGGGCCAAACTGTTGGAAAACTGTAAATCCCACACAAATGAGGGTTACATTTCCTGAATCCTGACAAAAATCCCTACGTTTTGATGTAAAATTTATCTAGATAGAGTAAAAAATGAGCGAGTGAGTTGAAGCTGTTCGGCATGAGTGAAATGTTTGAAAACGCTAGAGTGGCACACTAGCAGCTGAACATTCCGTCCATAGACTTCCATTATAAATTTGAAAATCTGTAAAAATTGTTTAAAAGTTTGAAGCTTCACTGAAGCAAAACTGTAAAAGTTAGCTGAAAGCCGAGTTAAACAGTAATAGCAGAAAGATACGGAAACATTTTAAAAGTTGAATGGTGTTTCTAGCTGAAAGTATGCTGAAGTAGTTAAAGGTCAAAGATGATGAAGTTTTAGCTGAATTTTGCTGAAATCTAAGAATTCTACATGCATTTCAATGGGACAAAAAAATCGCAGAAAAAGTTGAATATCGCGAAAACTACAAAAAATATCTTTACCAAAAGACATAGCACAATTCTCCTGAACAAGCTGAACGTTTTGATACCAAAATTGTTGAAATCGGTGGAAAACTGCGGGACTAGTTAGAGTCAGAAAAATTTTAAGAGAACAACAATAAGTGGGAATGCATAAGCATTCCCACTTGATAATAAAGAAAAACAGAAAAACAATAAGTGGGAATGCATAAGCATTCCCACTTGAATATAAACAGAAAAACAATAAGTGGGAATGCATAAGCATTCCCACTTGATAATAAAGAGAAACAGAAAAACAATAAGTGGGAATGCATAAGCATTCCCACTTGATAATAATAATAATAATAATAATAATAATAATAATAATAATAATAATAATAATAAAGAGAAACAGAAAAACAATAAGTGGGAATGCATAAGCATTCCCACTTGATAAAATGTTCTGGCTCCTTAGGGAGCCATTGCTCATATTTACATATTGTTTCTAAGTTATATACTATAAGCTTTCTTATGTATAATATTTGATATAGTCTTATTTTGAAAGCACCGGAAGTCGAGCAGCATGTGTCTTCCTGTTTAACGAGTAAACGCTGCATAGCTAAATCTGTTCTCACTGTGCTGCGTTTTTGGCCAGTACAGCATGTAATTTGATGTGAAGGGTGTATTTCGTTTATGTACATATAGAACTATGTTTCATGATGTGTTTGGAGGTTTATTGCAAGAAAGGTCACCGAGAACAGAAGTTTAAAAAGACGCTAGCATACGCGCTAACTAGCCGCTAGCATACGCGCTAACTAGCCGTTAGCGATGCTGCTAGCTAGCAGCTAATGTTATCATGTTGTTTGTGTCATTATGTGTTTCTGTACATATTCAGGGAATATGTTGAGTTTATTATTTAGGAGAATTATGCCTGTTTATTTGAAATTGTGCCTGTTTACACAAAGACTTATGCACATTATTTCTTTGTTGCAGTTTTACCATTCATTCATCCATCTATACCAGCCAATAAATCCAAAGAAAAGGCTTATAGTGTGGTTATTGGAAATGATGGTTATCTACCTGCTCAGCTAAGAATGAGGGCAGGACATAAATAATTTTTTTGTCGCTAATGGTCACTAAAATGTTTTTTACAACATGTCCAGTATTAAAATTCAAAACCTTTATTCACAAATATGCTCTGTTTTTTGTGAAGTGGAGCCAGCCAATCCTGTTCGCGTATGCAAATTAGCCATGGGCTTTTCCGCAGTTAATAGCGGAACAGATTGTACGAAGACAGCAGGTCTTCACTCTTGTTTGTGGACCTCAACGGACCTCCTCTGGACAATTCTGGACATTTCCATTCATCAGAAACTGGATTAAAGCAGGACATGTGCGTGCATGAAAGAGAGAGACAGAGAGACAGACAGTCTTTGTGTGTGTTTTCATAGACTGACTGTCTGTTCAGGCTCTTGCCCGCTCTACCAGATTCACAGAAAGCTTCATCCACCAAGCTGTCAGGAAGCTGAGCCCCCCTCAAGCTACTTACATAATTGGTAATAATAATAATTTTTCTGCTGCCATTACCATCTGCCTTTTTGCACTAGCATAAGTATAGCATATTTTATATTATTGTACATTTTATATTTTACTGTGAAATTGAATGTTTAAATTTCAGTATTAGGAACTGATCTTATCTGTTGTGCCTGTGCACTTTATCGGTTTCACTGTTGGTGAATGAGAAACGAACGTCCTCTCCAGTCCTTGTATGTCTGGTGAATCTGAAGAATTGACATTAAAGCTGACTTTGAGTTTGAAATGTTATAGGCCTACTGCATATTGAGAAAATTTAGATGGGTATTGCGCAACAATCGGGAGATTGGGACCCCTCCAAATAATGAAAGGTATTTCGCACACTGGTAAAGAAGAAGCTAATTTCTTGAGAGACAAAAGGGGTTTTTGCTGCAGTTAGCCCACAGGACATGCACAGCATGACCCTGAGTGGCTGCAAAACAGAAAGTCTGATGAAGCAGCGATGTGGCTAGCAGATCAGAAGTGTCACCTGTTTTACACCCGAGGGAGAAAAACATTTCTGCAGTACTAAAATGCAGCAGCTCAGACGCAGTCAGCAGTTCACCTTTGCAGAAGTATAAACTGCTAGAGGATCAGAACTCCTTAGATCCTCATTATTCTCCGTATATTTTAAGAATAAAAAATCCAGCCGACCAGTCAGGCCTTATGTGAAACAGTCACTGGTGAAACTGTTTGTTTATGCTGTTGTTTTGTAACTGGTTATGAGTCTCATAGTCGCTGTGAAGGAACTGAAATCCACTTTTCTTTGCAGACAGTTTTTGCTCATTTAGAAGCTGTTTCAGGATTTTTCCCTTTATCTTATTTAGATTAAAGTTTAGACTCTTTGTTTTTTGTTTTTTTTACCTTTCTGCTTTTGATTTTTCTGTTGTGCTTTAGATTTTTTCTCTACAGACAGCCACATTTCTCCTGCTGGACTCATGTTGTCGTTAATCAACAGAGCATTTCTGTTCCTAAAGAGGTTGTTTAATCGATCTTCTTTCTGTTTTTGCATCACTGTCCGTAGTAATGCGATTGGTTTTAACCCATTTGCATTACCATTATTCTCCATATATTTTAAGATCTACACTGAAATGAACTGCTTCAACTGGTAACAAGTGAATGAAAGATGTTTGGCCAACTTATCAACCTTTAAACTTAAAAAATTAACTTGATTTAATAACTTGTTAACATTTGTTGCGGTTCATTTAAGTCAGAGTTGCATTTTCTTTTCAGAGTGCACAAGGCTGCAAACTGTTAGGGGTTGCTGATGTAATCATTTCACAGGTTAAAGGCAGCCATTTCTTCAGAAAACCTGCTTGCTTTTAATAAAAGGTGCTCCTCTGGTTTCTGCACAGATGAGATTTAGTCTTCGTTTTAATGATATTTTCTAATAGTTGTACAGTTTTGCTCCAGAAATGACTGTAGTTTTGGTTTCAGCTGTGCTTTCTGTGGCCAGAGAACCCTTCTTCACCCCTCTTTCTTCTAAATTGTTCATCCTCTCTGCTCTCTGCCCCACATGATGCGGCTTCTGATAAGTGTTATTTTCTGAGGCTGCAGTGAAACCCTGTGACGTCAGGAATGCTGCAGCAGCACTGTCAGATTACTTTTCCTGTAGCTCCTTTGCAAAAGACGCCGGTTGTGTTTTTTGTAAATTGCATTTAGATATCTTAGAGAGGGATGTTTTCCTGCTGCTTATGGTTCGCCTAATGAATAATTTCTCTAATGGAAGCAAGTCTTTTTTATCATGTTTTGGCTGAATTTTTAATCTGACAAACAAAAGTAAAATTTAAGTATCATGAAATGCAAAATGTAGTTTGAAGAATAAAAAATCCAGCCGACCAGTCAGGCCTTATGTGAAACAGTCACTGGTGAAACTGTTTGTTTATGCTGTTGTTTTGTAACTGGTTATGAGTCTCATGGTCGCTGTGAAGGAACTGAAATCCACTTTTCTTTGCAGACAGTTTTTGCTCATTTAGAAGCTGTTTCAGGATTTTTCCCTTCAACTTATTTAGATTAAAGTTTAGACTCTTTGTTTTGTTTTTTGTTTTTTACCTTTCTGCTTTTTTTCTGTTGTGCTTCAGATTTTTTCTTTTCTTATTTACAGACAGCCACATTTCTCCTGCTGGTCTCATTTTTTCGTTAATCAACAGAGCATTTCTGTTCCTAGAGAGGTTGTTTAATCGATCTTCTTTCTGTTTTTGCATCACTGTCCGTAGTTATCAGTGATGAGAGTAATGGCGTTACTAACGCCGTTACCTTTTTTTAGTAACGAGTAATCAAAATTATTACACTTTATGTAACTATAACGCAGTTACCATTGCCGACTGCACGTTACTCAGGTCGCACAATGAACCTTTTTTCATGATGGGACTCGTGCGCGCCTTGTCATGAGAGAGGGGAGGATGAGATTGGCTGTTATGGGTGTTAACGCACAGAGAGATGGAGAGAGAGGAGGACTCCAGCGAGCTGCGTTTCCCCATCAGATAGTTTCCCCTGCATCTGCACACAGCGCAGGCGGCACGATTCACCGCGCAAGCGACAGGAAACGCGCATGCTTGCTAAAGGCGCGTAACAGCCACGCTGTGCTCGCACCACAGGGGAACTACGGAGAGCGTGAACGATCTAAGGATGGATGGATGGATGGACGGACGGACAGACTGGGTTTATAGGCCCATCAGATAGCGTTGCCCCCGATGTCATTTACTTTAAGCTGCAATAAAAGCAAAACTCTGCAGGTTCTTGTCTTTGTCGTCCGCTCTATTCAGCTGGCTTTGGAAACACACGGTGAGAAGGTGGGGGCTGGGTGGTGAGGGTGAGAAACGCAAAAGTAACGCAATAGTTACTTTTACTAGTAACTAGTTACTTTTATTGTGGAGTAACTCAGTTAGTTACTCATTTACTTTTTGGGAGAAGTAACTATAACTGACTTTTTCAAAGTAACGTGCCCAACACTGGTAGTTATCCGATTGGTTTTAACCCGTTTCCATTATCAGCTCTTTTCCAGGCTAATATGCTGTCTTTTCTAAAAAGCTTGTGTTTCTTTTATGCGGTTATAACTCAGCCCAAAGGAGAGGATTGAGATCTGCTTTGTGGCGCAGAGACCCTCAAACAGCAGCTAGATTAGATCTTTGCTTCTTTCTAAAAAGTTTGGTTGGCTTAGTTTGGAAATCTTTGATTGATAAACGATTTTTTTATTTATTAACTGTGGTTATTGTTTATCTATTTGACAACAAATGTGACCAAAGAAGTAAAAATAAGAAGAAACTAAAGTTATTTTTTTTGTTCCAGTATCATCTCAGCCATCCTTCAACCTGCCGTTTATCGAAGGTTAACTTTCCACTAGCCTGGGCGGGTCTTATTTTTAAAGTTTATATTTAGTTTAACAGGATTTCAAACCACCTCGATTCTACAATAAGCCGAGGTGTAAACAGTTAAGACTAAGAGGTTTTTTATTTTATTTTAAAGGCTATCGGGATGCTCTGCACGCTTCTGTTCATCTCTTTTTATCTTTTAAACTCAAAAAACCAAGCTATTTATAAGTATGACTCCGGCAAAAAGAAAACCTTCCCCCTGTTCTCGTCCTCGGGCGCGCGCACAATGCGGTCTGTGGTTTGGTTACTAGGTGATAGAGAAAAAAAAAAAAAAAAGAACACCCAACACAGAACACTCACTCCCGCCCTCATACTTCACCCAATCTACGTAATGAACTCATAGCGGAGTGTGTCGATAACATTAAGAAGCCTTTTAACTTTATTTACACCTCAGTCCTTCTCTATTTTATAAACAGAAACTAAAAATCCGATGAGGCCTGTTCTTGTAGTGGCTTTTTCCTCTGTGCTGAGCAGGGATTTAAATCAGAGTTGTATGTTAAGTTTCTTGGTCTGTGGTTTGGTTACCTGCTTTTTAAGCTGTGGAGTATAAATGGTGTAAATCTTAAAGAAGTTTAAGTTGAAAAAACGTTCCCCTTATCAGTGGTTGGTTTCACTCTCTGCTGATGGTTTCCAGCTCAGTTCACATGTGAAGGATCAGGCAGCAGCGACATCAAACATCTGGCTCATCCCAATAATCCTGCAGCCATGAGTTCAGTAGACGGCAAACAGAAACCGTCGGTGAAGCTTGGATTCTGAAACGGTTAACAGGTCGATTACCCCTGCAGCCATCGCCTCTGCACGCCACAGCCTCACTGTCTTCTGGTCTGATAGGAAGTGGTTTCTCATCTTCAAGCCGAAGCTCTACCAAAGGTGGCATGCATGGTTTATTTTGAGGTTTCTATGATATGCTCAGAGATTTGTGCAAAAAAAAAAAAAAGATTTTAGACATTCTCCATGTTGGCTCTGCATTGGTTTTTTCGCTGCTGTTATCCAGATATGAAGCAGTTTTTGTTTATGGGTAACTCTGTTTTGTTGGATGGAGGATGGATGAACGGTTTGCTCTCATCAAATGAAAAAAAAAAAATCGTACGCTTCAACACCACTGCTGTGAAGTATCACACATTCCCTTTTAATGCCTCCTTTAGACCCAGCTTAACCCGCTCACCACTACGGTGGAAGAAAAGTGTCAGAAAACCTGCACTGAAAAGGACTCAAATAGATTTCATGGTAAATTTGTAGATGTGATTTAGTAATGAGATGTGTGCGTATTTTATTTTTGCTGAGGATGTGATGCTGACAGGATGTTCAGTTTGGTCCACGGCTCATTTAAACTGATCTCTTAAATGTGCTTCTCCCTAATTTAAGCAGGTAAATGAGATGATCTACAATAAAGATCAGTATTTTCTCTTAAAGATTTTTTTAATGCAAATTGTCTACTCAGATCAAGCTAAAGTGGCTTATTTCAAGAAAAAAATGGCTTATCTTTTAATTTCTGCATTGCACATGTTTTGAAAGGAGGCTTCACACTTCAAAACCAAGTCTTGCCATCTTAGATCTAATCACAAAGCGTTTTTGAGGTTTTCAGATTTATATACTAAGCAGAAGCTGGTTCTTTTGGATTATTCATCTTTTGAGACAAATCTACTTAATATAAGGCCAGTAATCTACCATACAGGGAAATAATTGCACTTTGTAAAACTTCTGGTTTTGAAAATAGATTTCATGATCGTGTTTTGTTTTGTTTTTGGGTTTCTTCTCTGGACGTCGGGCCGACACCTGCTGATGCACACAGCTGAACAGGAGGAAGTCATATTAACTGCCTGCCATTTTCGTTGCAGTGTTTTGGAGCTGCTTAACCTCAAAAACAAATGTTTCTTGGAATAAACCCACTTGTTTTGACCCAAAAACAACAAAAAAAAAAAACTCTTTAGGGACCCACAAACCTAAGCTCCACCCCCCCCCCCCCCCCCCCCCCCCCCCCCCAACACAAAGGAGTTGAGGATCATATCTTTATTTCGGTGTGTTGGCCAACCTCATCTCTCTACCTCTCCTTCCTATTTTAGCTCAGAGCTTGAGTGTGGCAGCGAAGGTTGAACCGGATTGAATGTTGAGGTTTGCATTAAATGGCTGCAGGTGTTTTTAGCGAGGAGGGTGATCACATGGGCTGTTTAACTGTTGGGGCCGACAGTCGGCCCCATCCCCAGGGCCTCAGGAGGAAGCCAAGCACCGTTCATACAGTTTGCCGTTTTCCCCCACACACATCTGTGACTTTGGTTACCCGCCACACAAATCTGCACCCCATGCTTTAGACGGTGGCAGGAGGCTCATTCAGAACAAGCATGCAGAATTTCCTAACAGACATGAAAATTCTTGCAGGGTGTCTCAGTTCCTAGCAAATGTTTGCACCGAGGCCAGAATCATTCGGTTTGACCTTAACCTCTCCTCTCCCAACAGAAAGAAGAAGGGAAGGTCCAAGGGCAGCTGAACCACACTGACTCCAGCCAGTACATCAGAGACCTCAAAGACCAGATAGCAGAGCTGAAACAGGAGGTTCGTGTTTATTAGGTGCCACATCATCACCAATCAAGTGTGCTTTTGTTTTCTTTTCTTTACCCAGGATGTCTTTATGGTTGGGGTGATGATCAGATGGGGTGTTGGTGCCACTTCTTTGATGCAGCTTGTCAAGTTTTATCTTTTTTTTTTTGTTGCTTTAAGCCTCACTGGTTGGTAGAAGTGTTAACTACACCCAGACACTTCCTGTGCGGAATCCACTGAGCACACCGCTTGCATCAAAAACATGCCCTGCACGTTTTAAGTTAACTCTGAAGCTCTCTACCGAGCTCATCAGAGCGGACGTAGGGACCTAACATCAGAAAGTTAAAGTCCTGCAGCACTGAAGCGCTCGTACCTCTAGAAATGACTATGTCCTCAGAAACCCTGGACTTGTTTCACGGTTGCGAGGCGACGCGGTTCCTTAGTCCCAAATCTCAGTCCTTTCACCTCAGGTTTTCTTAGAGTCTTTCCCCGTTAAATTAGCTCTGCCCATCTCCCTTTAAACTCTCACCGGTTTTGGCTGCACCCGTCACACAAATGAATTCCTGCAGCACTACTCTGCCGCCACCATGTATTAGAATGTAACAGTGTGTTGAGGAGTGATTCACTACATTTTTTTTTATTACCATGTTTACATACAGCCCATAATTTCTGCCAGACCTGAGCAGAAACCATTTAACCCTTGGTTTCCCTTATCCAAAGTGCAAAGCAACAAAACCTCTCCTTTTTGTAACTTTGTATCGTCCTCCAGGTCCTTGTTTTCATTGTTTAGATCAATTTTCACAGTTCTTATGTGATTTATTATCGAGTACTGACATGGCCATTATAGTATAGTAATTTAAACATTCATCCTGACATTGAAGGTGATAGCTTAAATGCAGCCTTTGATGCTATTGTACACTCTATTGGCTTTGTTCAAAATGTGCAGAGTCCCACACATTCTCATCTTCATACTTTGGACCTTGTGCTGACATATGGCATTGTCTGTTAAGAAATGAGCATTTCCTCACAACTCTGTCCTCTCTGAACACTCTTTAGTATTCTTCAAAATTACTTTAATGCAGTTCTCCTCCCTGTATGAAGATTTAACTTTAGCAGATCATTATCAGATAATACAGTAATGAAGTCTAAAGAATCTTTTTATCTCCTTTGTAACGCTGTAAATGACTGCAGAGGGAAGCCATTTAATATATTCCTCTTCACAAAATTATGATTTCGTTGATGAGGGGACTAGCACTAGCACCTTTCATGTTGTTATTTGTCACCACCGTGCCTTAGCATAGGGAACTGTTTCATGGTGTGAAAATAGTCACAAACTTGCATCAGCATAAGGCATCACCCCTGATCAATTAGCCTAAATGATGTATGTCTTCATTTATTCATTCTTTTTATTCTCACTGCATTAACAGAACTGTTTTGTTGTGTTTTCTGTCAGACTGATATGACTGGCTCTAAAAACGCTTCAAAGCAGAGACTGTACAGCTGGAGTCATTTCCCCTCTTTGCTTTTTGTTTTGAATTCTTTGATTTCTAGCATGTCGCTGCTAGGAATCAAGTTAGCCCTTGTTAGTCTCTGCTGTTACCAACCCTGAAAGAGCACCACAGTTACAGTCCTAATTTTATCTCTTATATCTGGAATTTCTGACTGAGATCACCCACCTCATGACTTCCTTTCTGTCGCTGCAGCAGGTGCTATTATTTTCTCTGCTGTATGTTGCTTTACTGTGCTCTGAACACATTTCTTCCTACATGTCTGTCTGTTCCATGGCAGGCTGATCAAGGTGAGTGGTTTCAGTTGTGCTACGTGACCCACAGTATGTTTCAACCTCATTGACTGGATGTGAACCTGTTGGTCATGGAGACAGTCCTAAATGCTCCTCTTGCTCAGAGTATCTGGAATCTTCTCTAAAGGGGGACTTTCGATACAAAATCTGATGAAAACCATGAAGCTTCATGGTTTAGTTTTATAATCAATTTAATATTTTTTGCATTTGGTAAGTAAATAAAAATAAAAAACAATGTTTTTGAAGTTTTATAACGTATAATTTCTGCATGATTATTTCCGATAAACAGCCATTTCTCTAAGCTCCTAAATAAAGCATCATGGACGATCTCCCATGCAGCCATTTGTCACATTAACTCAGCTCTACATTCCTGTAGACTTCATCGTATTCCGGCACTTCATACCCAGCTTGTCACTCATTACAACTGTTAATGTGATTACCGTATTTTCACGACTATAAGGCGCAATTAAACGTCTTTTTTTTCCCTCAAAATGTGCGGTGCGCCCTTTGGTGCGGTGCGCCCTATGTGTGTTGTAACTGCGACTTTTGAGACCACCTCATTGAGGAGATGATGAAAGAGTGGCTGAATGTAAGGAGACCAGGTGTTTTTTTTCCACTCATCCACCATCGCTGTTAATATGTAACTCCATGCGTGCCCATCTCACAGCTGATGTGAAAAACATGGTGAAACAAATTAACGCTGTGCTCGCTGTTCAACCGCTCGACATCGGTGTGAACCGGACCCAGCAGGCGCAGCAGAAGCAGCGAGTTTACATGCAAAGTCAATGGTTGACGCGCGTATAGGTGCAGCAAAAGGTCCTGCAGCGCGTTTTGAGCAGCAGCCGCAGCGCCTCGGGAGCGTTTAAGTATCTGACGCACCGCCAACGCGCTGCTGCTCGAGATGGAAAAATTGAAGTTTTGCTGCTGGACGCGCCGCATCAACCAATCAGAGAAGCTGATCTGGGAGCTGACAGCGAGACAGACACAGCGCTCTGATGACATATGATATTAACGCAAATGAAAAAGGCTGGGTGGATGAGGAGATGATGAAAGCGTGGCTGAGGCAGGTGTATGTGAGGAGACCAGGTGGTTTTTTTCCACGCATCACCATCGCTGTTAATCTGTGACTCCATGCGTGCCCATCTCACAGCCGATGTGGAAAAAAAAGGTGAATCAAATGAACGCTGTGCTCGCCGTTATCACGGGGGTCTGACAAAGGAACTTCAACCGCTCGACATCGGTGTGAAGCGGCCGTTCAAAGTAAGGCTGCGAGCGGCGTGGGAGCGGTGGATGACAGACGGAGACCACAGTTTCAGGATAAGTGGAAGGCAGCGCCGGGCGCCCCCACATACCGGCGGTGCGCCGACAGTAGAAATCAGTTCAACAGCAGCCTCTAGGCTGGGCAGCCTCTGGGTTCACCGCGGTGGCTGGCAGGTGTTTTTCATCTAAATAATTTAAACTGCAGGCACCAGGATACCGGTAATAAAAGCGAACATATTCCGTCGGCAGGTTTCAGGATTTTAAGTTAATTTAGGAGTGATCACAGCGCTGTGTCATCTGCGATGTGTCTGTCTCACGGCCAGCTCCCAGGTTTGATTAATACTTTGTAATAAATACATGAATAAAGCACAGTCATACTCAGTTTTGCCCCCGCTGTATTTTTAAATACGCAGTAGAGGTATTTAAAGGTAGTAGAGGACATGTACCTGTATATAAAAAACGTGCCCTATAGTCCGGTGCGCCTTATGTGTGTGTTAAATACAGAAATGGGACACATAACTGAGACTGCGCCTTTTAGTACGGTGCGCCTTATGGTCGTGAAAATACGGTATTAATTTTTTCATTTTGTGTTTTTGTGTGTGTTTAAAAAAAATATGCAACTGGAATATACATTCTCTTAAACATGCCATTTAATAACCCCCTCAGGGCAGTATTTGAGCCAAAACTTTATAAATAATATAAAGTCTATTTATTATAAATATTAAATCTTTTGTCTGTGAATATCCTCGATCTAAGATGCAGTTTTAGCTTCACCTGGTTTAAATTCTGTAAAACAAAAACCCCTTTCTCTACTTGAAGTCAGAATCTGCCAGCATTACTCTTAATAGTTCATTCAAGCCACTTTCCTTAGAGTAAACAGTGACGCTAACGTTAGCTTAGTTCATACAAAGTTCCAAATTTAACTTATCACATATTGCTACGGTTGTCAAAATGCATTCATTATTGTGTTTAGCTTTCGTAATAATCTTTAATTAACATTGATCTCGTAATTATGACTATTCTTGTTGCGACTTTATTCTAGAAATTTTGCGACTTTATTCTCGTAATATTACGACTTTATTCACATAATTTTGCGACTTTGATCTTGTAATTTCATGACTATTCTTGTTGCGACTTTATTCTAGAAATTTTGCGACTTTATTTTCGTAATATTACGACTTTATTCACATAATTTTGTGACTTTGATCTCGTACTTTTATGACTATTCTCGTTGCGACTTTGTTCTCGTAATATTACGACTTTATTTACATAATTTTGCGACTTTGATCTCGTACTTTTATTACTATTCTCGTTGCGACTTTATTCTTGTAATGTTACGACTTTATTCTCGAAATAGAAGAAAAAAAATCTCTAGCCTGGCCCTAATACTCCGTTGTACGCTTGAAATAATACAGTGCAATTGTTTTTTTCCTATTTTAAATGTAAATTTTTTTGTTCCATTTGCAAAGTGCTTGATTGCCTCCTCAATTCAAGATCAAATGCACTTATTTAAGAGGAAATTACTTATTCGGATTTCATTTTTTCCAGTGCATGACGAGTAGTGAATGAAACTATCTGAGCAGCACTGTACTGGTTTCCTCTCCTCTCTTGTTTTTATCCATCTCTCACCTGTTGAAGTTGCCCGGTGTGACTCAATATGTCTGATTCATGTTTTAAGTGTCGCTTGATGCCGTCTTACCGTCCACCTGCAGCTTTCATTGATACTCAGGTTATAGATTATTAACATTCACGTTCTTCTTTTTCCAGATTTGCTGCTTGAAAGGACAGAAGGGCTTGGTCAGTAAGTCCACCTTCGATGGGATCCACATCGTTAATCACTATATGGGTGTCAGTGAGTCTTACCAGTCCTCTGATGACGACGGAGCAAAGAACACCAACCTGCAGAACCAGAACCTCCTGCAGAGGAGCGGAGGTCGTATTAAGCTGCACCCCAAGCTGGAGGACACGGACAGTGAGGAAGAGGAGGATGGGGAATCGCTGCGGCTCTCTGTGCCTCAGAGCAAGTCCACCACGGTGTGAGGGGGGGGGGGGCAGAGCGTGCTTCTCACAGCCATTTCAGACATTTGGTTTTCCAAAAAAAGCAAACCCATCATTTCATATCTTTTGAATCAAACTTGGAGCTTTATTTGGCAGGAGTTTTGTTTTGTTTCGTTGGCCCCACTGACACAGCCGAGGTCAAACCAGGACCTCCGCAGAGAATCGAACGGCGCAGATCGTACCAAACTCTACAAGGACACGGGGGGGCCGGGGGCTCATCTGGGTACAACACAGAAAGAGAGACTGTGCAATAAACATTTTATCCTGTATTCCACACTTCATCCAACATTGTTTTATATTTTTTAAAGGATTTTATAAACTACTAACAAGACTACATCGATGCTGTCGCTACCGTTACTTCCATCATGCAGGGGCAGAACCGTACGAATGCGTGTGTGTGTGTGAGCGTGTGTGTGAGAGCGTAAATGTATCAGACGATGTTTGTCGGAGCCTGGTATCAAAGCTGCTTCTGTCCGACCGATTAACGTCTCTGCGTCGCACCCTGCACGGATTGGTCAGTGTGACATCCGCAAACATGTAGATATGTAAATGTGTTTATTTTTTCCTTATTTTTTTTACTTGAAAACATGTTTAATATTGCATATCGGATGTTTAGATATGTTGTACAAATAAAGAAGGGACATAAGTTATATATGATAAAGGAGATGGATTATTGTGTGTGTGGGGGGGTGCATCATAAAAACCTTTCAGCTTGTTACGTTCTGAGAAGGAAACATGGAAATAAAAGCTAAACAAGTGCAGGCAGGGTCATCAGCATGGTTGGCTGCATTTGGTGCATCTGCAGATGAGTCAAACATGAGTCAAATCTGTTGTTTGATTTATTTGGTTTGCATGATAGAGGAGATGGAGTCAAATCTGCAGGAGATGAGCACCAAGGGAACAGCTGGATGTGTGCAATGAACACTAACTTTCTGCAGAAACAGGCAACACTATGAAGCACTCGCTCACTCTGGACGGACTACATGAGATTGTTGCACTTGTAAGAGAAGTGATGAGGTTCATAATAAAATGTTTGATAACTTCTTCTCTCTGATGTGTGTTTTAATGTCTGCAGCAGATTTATTGAAAAAAAAAAAAAGCCTACAGCTGACTGATCACACATGCACTTTTTTTTTTTTCATCTCAAAGCGTCTTTTCCTCTCAAGATTCTCGCTAAGATTGTCTGCTTTCAGGAAGTGATTTGTCGCGGTTTCCAGAGCTGCAGCCCCGCTTCTAATTTTTTCATGCACAAAACCACATTTTAAGAGCAGCTCTCCTCTGGCACCGAGAAATAACCCAGCTCTGTATCTTATTAAAACCTAATGAAGGTGATTTTTTTTTCCTCTCTGGCTGAAAATGTAGCCCAGAATCCTCTGAACGCAACTTAAGATTAAATCCAATATCAAAATATCCACTTTAATTTACGTGTTTAATCATTTTTAAATGAGTTGAGGCTTTAATTTAAATGTGAAAAATTAAATTAGATGGAGGCAGTTTTTTTTTCCAAGAGCGTGCCTTCAAATCACAGACTGACAGACCTCTGGAAGACATGAATCATTTGGGTGTTTTTCACATTTAAGAAGCGATTGAAAGCTGAATTTAACTGAAGCGGGGAAAAGGAATGGGAAATTAGAAATAAATCACCATGAGAACAATGATTAAGGGGAAAAAATGATCTAAACAAATTGAGAGCATTTATAGATTTATAGTCTGTGTATTTCCTGCTTGGGATGACTGCATTTCCTGAGCCATTCTGCCCTCTCAAGCGGCACCATAAATATTTGCTTTTTGTCTTATAAATTAATTTAGAACAAAAAGAAATGACAAAAAAAGGTTAAGAGAAAATAAAATAGTTGAGGCCCTCTGTGGAACATGTGCTCATTCAAAGCTTTAACCTCCAAACTGGATTTTTGATCCAAAATTGAAGGATTAACAAACTGCAGTCAAAGGAAGCTGTTAATATGGGCCAATATGGCTCTCCACCCAGAGGGTAATCTATCAGAGGGTGGTACAACATTTGATCGTGTCTGCATCAATATTTTTCAATTGAAGGTATTAATAGATACATTTCCTGATTGATTTCTTTTTTCTTTTTTTTTTTTGCTAATTGAAATATTATATTTCATGTGTCAGGCGCAATCTGGACTGTTTTTAGTATAAATGCAACAAAAAAAATATTACTGATAAAAATAATGCATCCCTTACTTGCATCTAAGCATATTTAATTACTCTAACACAAGTTTTAGGTTTCCTTCTCTGCTAACATGAAAACATTGTGTTAAAGTTATTAAATATGCTTAAATAGATGCACAAAAAGATGCATTTTCTTCAAATTAACATTTTCTGTCATTTAAAATCTGTATTGCAATATTAAAAATAAAAAATATGCAAAAAGATTTTCATTTTTTGTTTATCTTATAAAGCCTGGATTAAATGCAGCTCAAACCTGATTGTTTATAAACCTGTTTTTGTTGTCGCTTGTTTTCTTTTTAGGAAATTTTAATCTATTTGAGAATATCTGAATAATCTGGTGCAGAATGGGGCCCCCGCTTAAACTCCCTGTCCCATCCAGATTATTAGCTGTGTCTCTCTCGCCCCCCCAGAGTTGCACAAGCCTGTGCCGTCCTCCTATCGGGGCCCTGCTGCGGCCGCTGCTGCTGCTTTTATCGCTTCATTTCTTCATGACACGATGACTCTAATCGTTGCAGATTGATTTCCTCTCCCTCATTTTTGCAGATAAAGGCCCAACTGTAGCTCTGAAGGATCAGATTGACCGGAATTATCCGGTTTATCTGATATATTTCGTTATTAGTAAAAAAAAAAAAATGACATTAAGCAGATAGATTGTTTAAAGTGTGTTTATTCCCTCCGATCTGCCTAAAAATCAGAATCCGTCCACTTTCTGATTTTTTAACATGCGTCATGACGCATGGAGCAGAGGCGCGTGACGCAGCATACCCAAAGTTTCTTGCAGACACTGCGAAATAATAGTTAGAACAGAGACAGGTAGTCTGGTGAGATTTATTTATTTTCCCCCACCTCTCTAGTTTACCACTACGTTTTAATGTAATTTCGGTGCGCCCTGTGGGCGCGCCTCCGCGTTTCCTCTTCCCCTTCCCCCGTCCTCCTCCTCCCTCTCGCTGATTGAGTAGGCTAAGTGAGAGGTTGATAAAGCGTTTATCGCTCCTCTTCACTGATGCGCCGCTCTACAGGGGATCCGCAGCTCGTTGAAATGAAAAAAGGTGAATTTTAACCTTTAAATCCAGTTTTATTCCGGCTGCAGATTATTGTCGCCAAAGCAGGGCAGAGGTGAAACAGCGCGTCATGTTGCAGAGGGGAGCCCTGAGATGAGTGGGTGAGAAAGAAAAAAAAGAAAAAAGAGTCGTGACCAGAAGCTCTGCCCCCCCACTGAGTCTGTCTACGTCTTACCTGTCGGATAGGATGGCGAACTCCCTGCAGCTTCGGTGACACCTGTCCGAGCGACACCTGGCAGACGGGCCGGCAGCAGCGCGCATGCTCTGTTGTCATGTGGGAAACCTCTTAAAACGCTCAGGATGTCACCGGTTGAGATCAAATCTGTAAACAGGACAGCGCCCATCAGGTCTCCTCCTTCTACGCAGCAGCTGGATCCCCTTTAATTAACCTGTGCGCTCTGAACCCCAAAGATGCCCCGCTCCTTCCTGGTGAAGAGTAAGAAGGCGCACAGCTACCACCAACCACGGACCTTGGAGGATGATTACAGCAGGCTGGACAGCATTCTGGCGCACATCTGCTCAGGTATTATTTAGAAGAAAACTAGAGCGGTCATTTGGATCCGATCTGATCAAACTGGGCGGTGTGTTTTAATCCTGAACCAATGGGATGGATATTTACAGGCTTGGTTTTATTATTTTATGTGAGGTGGACGTAATTATTTTACGATTTGTTGCGCAATTAAATGGCGCAAACAAATGTAATCTTATTACTAACTGAAATATTGTCTTTTTTTTTTTTGCTCAGTAAGAAATGAGTGAAAAGGGACAAAAATGATAAAAGTTTAACATGAATAAAAACAATAGAAGTTCTATGAAAATGTTGGAATTGAATGAAAACAAGAAACATGATTTAATCCGATCCGATTAGGGAAAATAACAGGTTGTATTTATTTATTTTATTTTTGAGTGTTTTTACTTTAAAACTAAAAAAATGTGAAGAGTTTTTATAAAATGGTTTTATAGAGAAAACCCCGTTAATTCCTCCGCGGTTCCACCTCAGATGCAGATAAGATACCGGAGGAGGACGCAGACCTCCCGGCGGACAGGTACGGCCTCTCTCCGGCCTCCCATCAGGGGGATCCCGCTGACTTCTCCCCCAGATCTCCGCTGAGCAGCGCCGATAGTCTGTGCGCTCGTTCCCCGGACTATGAGGACTTCTGGCGGCCTCCGTCCCCATCCGCGTCCCCTGGTACTGACACAAACACAGAGAAAAAAATCCTCATGATGTGTTTCCATCTCATCAAAACATTGTAATTAAGATAATTTCAGTTTAGGATATATTTTCTCCTTGGTCTAAATTAAGGCACATTTCTCTGTATCAATCCACCATAAATAATATTTAATTTCTGACTGTAATTATCAGATAATCTCGGTATGTCTGGACCCCTTTAGGGCCCCTATCCCACTGATTTGATCACTTTTCCTCTGTTCTCCTCCAGCTGACTCAGACAAATCGCTGTCTCCTCTGGATGAAACGCAGAGCTTCACTGTTCCTTTCCGGCCCTATGCTTGGAGCAGCTACTCTGGACTGGAGCTGGAGCTCCACGGGCCCCTGACGCAGCGGAGCGTCCATCCGGGCCTGGAGGTGGACACAAGCTCCGCAGTCATGGCGCTTTACGCAGAGCGGAGCGGCCACCCGGCCGTGTTTGCAGAGCGCGCTCTGGCAGAGGAGCCTTACGGGGACTACAGGAGGATGCTGTTCCCTGAGGCGGGCCTGCACAGGAAGGCGCCCGATGGGAAGGCCTCGCCGGGCCTTCTCTGTCCGAACCTCATCCTGAACGGCGCTTACAAGTGTGTCAAGTGCGGTAAGGTAAGAGGCGCTCAAAGCGCAGTCAGAGCTGCACCTTTAAAGCATAAATGTCTCACTTTTCTGCAGGATCATCTCCTTCAATGTTGCATTTTCCCATCTGATCAGGTGTTTTCCACCCCCCACGGTCTGGAGGTCCACGTCCGCAGGTCTCACAGCGGAACCAGGCCTTACGCATGCGACATCTGCGGCAAAACGTTTGGCCACGCAGTGAGTCTGGAGCAGCACAAAGCGGTGCACTCTCAGGTACCACTGTCAAAGAAACCACATCCTGCAGCGCATGTCCTCAAATAGCGACTTATTTTATTTATTTGTTATATTTTCAGGAAAGAAGCTTCGACTGCAAAATTTGCGGCAAAAGTTTTAAGCGCTCCTCCACGCTGTCCACGCATCTGCTCATCCACTCGGACACGCGGCCCTATCCGTGTCAGTACTGCGGGAAGAGGTTCCACCAAAAGTCCGACATGAAGAAGCACACCTTCATCCACACAGGTGAGCTGGGGCCCCCAGTAGGTTCACACACTCTGGGGGCCAACTAGTTAATCCCAGCATGATCATTGGCCTCATCTTTATCAGAATAATTATTTTTAACTCATCTATTTATTTGTTTGTTTTACTAAATGTATTTATTTATTTTTGCAGGTGAGAAACCACACAAATGCCAGGTTTGCGGGAAGGCGTTCAGCCAGAGCTCCAACCTGATCACGCACAGCAGGAAACACACCGGATATAAGCCGTTCGGCTGCGACCTGTGCGGGAAAGGCTTCCAGAGGAAGGTGGACCTGAGGAGACACAAGGAGACGCAGCATGGACTGAAATGAGACGGAGGACAACTGTACGCTGAAGGAGACACACCTGGACAATAACCGAGGAGAAGAAAAACATTTTTCTTCTTTTTTTTTTTTTTCTTTTTGGATCAGGACACTAATTTGATCCATTTGAAGTCTCATTGACGCATTTTATTATTTTTGGGATTATAATTATAATAATTTCTATTATTTATGGCGGCAGTTAAAACAAAGACATAAAAAAAACACTAATGGAAACATCCTTCTGCGCTTTTTTTTTCTTAATAAAGGCCAGAGATAAGCTTTGAACTACAGAGGACCAAAAAAAAAAAAAAAAATCGCAGATGTGTTCATATGGAAAATGATTTAAATAAATGTTAAACCGAAAATAAAACACCTGATAAAAATCTGCGCTTTCTGCTGAGAGGTGTTGTTTTCAGCGGGTAGAGATGAGGGTGAAACAAGCTTCCCACTCCTCCTCCAGCTTTGATATGATTTAACATTAAAGCTGCTGATTAGTTAAATCAAAGTGACCCGAAATTATTAAAATAAGCAATAATAATGATTAATAATCTCCATTTAAAATCAAACGTGCAATCTTTTTTAATGCACCTGGGGGGGGGGGTTATATACTTAAGGTTGCACCATCTTGCTGCTGCTGTGATTGTGATTGCCCAGAGGCTCCTGTTTGTTTTGACCACTGCAGCTGCATGTTTGCACCTTCAACAATCTGAGCAGATCTAACCGTTACCCAAATACCTTTTGCCCTCATTGTTTTTTTTTTTTTTTTTTTTCATTCTGGAGGGGGAGGAAGGGGGCTGTCCATAAAAGAAAAAAAAAACCACTACGGATTTTATCTAGCAAAATTGAAAGATTCTACGACAAAACAAACAGATGAAGAGTGTTGGAGGTAAAACATGAAGTGTCAAGTGGTAACATCCTCCATGGCTGACTGGTTACCAATCCCAGAGGTTTAACGGTGCAAAGGTAACGTTGATCTTCGGGTTTTAATGGTTGAGCCGTTTTGGGATTGTTGTTTTGTGGAAAAAGAAAAGCAAAGTGTAGGTTTAACCGTCTGACCCAGTTCAGGAATGGCAGCCTAAGGTCACAGTGGACCAGAAAGGAAACACCTGCTGGAGGTGAAGGCTGAACAGTTTGGCCTCAAAGACCAGACCAACAGGAGTCCAGGTGAGGCTACTCCTCCCACTGCTGTGCATGGTGGCGGCTGCATCATGCTAAGGGACTCTGGATCTATTCTGAGATTGAATTTAATCACAAAGAAAATTATTACATCTACTGCTTCATCTCCAATCGACAGCCATAAAGGTCGGTTTGGTTTTTCAGAACCGTTTTTGATAGAAATTCAGGCTAAATATCCTTTCAGAATCACGTCTGCATCTCTGTCATGTTTCAGGGTTTTATGGAGAAAAAATCTAATATAAGATCAGGTTGTTCATTTTGATTAAATCTGCATTTTTGTAGCCCAGAACTGCATGAAGATTGAAACAGAAAAGAGAGAGAGGGGCAGTGTCTTCCTTCCTCAACATTGATTGAAATCAGTGACTCACAAGGATTTCTTCTTTTAACGCTTCACTTCTCTCCCAAATCGTACCAGACCGAGGCCTGTGGAGAAAAAAAAACACTGAATATTTTAAAGCCAGAGAACTGAAGGAGGAAGGAGGAGGAAGTCATCCTCATTTAGAGCAGGATTTACTGGAGCTTACTGCACACCGTGATCATATTTAAATCTGAAAACTAATTTATAATTAGATAAAAAAAAAAAAAAAAAAAAAAAGCATGGTGGACAGATTGGGTGATGCTCTGAGGGGGAACTTCTGGTGTTTTTAAGGCGCATTAAAGCAGCCGCTGAGCGCAGGTCTCCAAGCCGCTGGCTGCTTTCAGCTGAGGACTCCTCTCATTTCTCTATTCAGCTTCTTGGACCAGTGTTTTTATTAGCAGAAATGTTCGCTGTGAGGATGGAGATCCTCCCCCAGAGAAAAGCATCTTTAAAGAAGCCATTAGGCCGAGCAGACCCCCCCTCTGCAGCCTGAAGGCATATCAAATATGAATAACCAGTCTGGATCGATCAGAGAGAAGTTTAATCAGAACCCCGCAGTCTGAGGCTGACATGCAGACTGACATGCAGACTGACATGCAGGCTGACATGCAGACTGACATGCAGACTGACATGCAGGCTGACATGCAGACTGACATGCAGACTGACATGCAGGCTGACATGCAGACTGACATGCAGGCTGACATGCAGACTAACATGCAGACTGACATGCAGGCTGACATGCAGACTGACATGCAGACTGACATGCAGGCTGACATGCAGACTGACATGCAGGCTGACATGCAGACCGACATGCAGACTGACATGCAGGCTGACATGCAGACTGACATGCAGACTGACATGCAGGCTGACATGCAGACTGACATGCAGACTGACATGCAGACTGACATGCAGGCTGACATGCAGACTGACATGCAGACTGACATGCAGACTGACATGCAGGCTGACATGCAGGCCGACATGCAGACTGACATGCAGGCTGACATGCAGACTGACATGCAGACTGACATGCAGACTGACATGCAGGCTGACATGCAGGCCGACATGCAGACTGACATGCAGACTGACATGCAGGCTGACACGCAGACTGACATGCAGACTGACATGCAGACCGACATGCAGACTGACATGCAGGCTGACATGCAGACTGACATGCAGACTGACATGCAGACTGACATGCAGACTGACATGCAGGCTGACATGCAGACTGACATGCAGACTGACATGCAGACCGACATGCAGACTGGCATGCAGACTGACTTGCAGACTGACATGCAGGCCGACATGCAGACTGACATGCAGGCCGACATGCAGACTGACATGCAGACTGACATGCAGACCGACATATAGGCTGAAATGTAGGCTGACATGCAGGCTGACATGCAGACTGACATGCAGACTGACATGCAGGCCGACATGCAGACTGACATATAGGCTGAAATGTAGGCTGACATGCAGACTGACATGCAGACCGACATGCAGACTGACATATAGGCTGAAATGTAGGCTGACATGCAGGCCGACGTGCAGACTGACATGCAGACCGACATCAAAATACGAAATTTAAACAAAAACCTTTTTATTCATTTTTTTGGTTGAAATCATTATTATATAAAATTAATAATATAAAATCCATTAGAATAAATTAATTAAATTTAATGAGGATTTTTCTCAGCCTTTAATCACAGCTGTTTATTTTATTGTTATTCTGTTTTCCCCCATGGTAGTCCAACCTTCCCTTCATAGATCGATGGACCGATTAGATACCAATAGTTAAATCCGACCTTGTTGTTAACGGTAGCAGGAGCTACATAAAATAATATCTGAAATAAAGTAGCTATGGATTTTGGACATGTGCGCATGTTCCAGGACGCATGAACCATTTATGAACCATTCAGAACAAGAAAGTCTTGTAACAACTACAGGGCGACGTTCAAAATAACTCTACACAAAACAACATAGTCATGTTTGGTCATTTTCTGTTTTAAATCAGAATACTTTATAGATCCCACAGTGGGGAAAATCATGTTACAGCAGCAGTGCAGAAAAAAGAAGAAAAAAAAATACAAAAGGGCCGAAAGAAGAAAAGGGCTCCTCGGTATTATAAACGGTTTCTAGACAAAGTTAACTTAAAACAGTGACAAAGTCTGAAGCTTGAAGGATTGATCCTGTCTGAGGAAAAATTATAACTTATATTCTTCAGTTTGAGCAACTTTACCAAAATTTCAGATATTGAAATTAGATACAGTTTAATAGATAGATACGTAGATACAGATAGATACATAGATAGATAGATAGATAGATAGATAGATAGATAGATAGATAGATAGATAGATAGATAGATAGATAGATAGATAAATGATAGATAAATGATAGATAGATTGCCGCGTAAGCTTGAAGATTTTCCCATATTTACCATCAGCAACTTGTTTTTTTGTTGATGTCATCAATTCAAAATAACAGCTTCAGAAGCTACTTCATAACCTACTGTGCTTTTTTGTTCAAGTTTTTTGTTTTTGTCTCAGAAAAAAGTAATATAAGAATATTTTTTTTTAAATAACACCTAAACAAAATATTTTAAAAATATTTGCAGGTTAAAAAAGAAGAAAAAAGTTTAGAAGATTTGCATCTTTATAAAATGAAGAGCGGGTATTAATATCTAGAAAACACTCAGTGATTGACTCAGTAGTTTCTGTGAGAGGAGACAAGAGAGAGTAAATGTGATTAATTCCCCTGAGGGGGAGCCGGCCTGCTGTGTGTACTGTAATAATAAGGCGGTATTTGCTCTCATGCTCTGTTCAGCAGATTTCACACAGGTCTGACAGGCTCCAGAATGAGATGACCTGATAGAGATGCAGGATCCCTGACAGCAGACTTTAGCAGCAGCACTGATTAATGACAGTAAAAGAAGAAAGATGAGGCAGCTGATACACATCTGAACTGTTTTCATGCCCTCTGTTTATGTTTTCGATTGGGGGGAAAAAAAGTTGCTGCATCAAACAGACTTTTCTGTCCGCCAGTAACCCCCCCCCCCCCCCCCCCCCCCCCCCCCCCCCCCCCACCCCCCTCAGGGTTGGTTGGATGGTTGACACGCCAACCGAGCTGCGACACGGGAAGAGAAGCCAGGGCCCACACAGGACACAGCTCTTTTGTTGCACAGGCTTATTCATTATTCACCTGATCTGAAAAACAGACTGCAAACCAACTGCACAGCTGTCATCAAGCAACAAGGCGCGGACACAAATTATTCATGATGCAGCAAAGGAACGGCAGCAGGATGAGAGAGAGGAAAATAATAACTGGAGACATGATGACAGGCGTGAGACAAGGACGGTCCACCTCTCTGGGCTGATAACTGGGCCTCCTGGAGAGAATCCAACACTGGGAATGATTCACTGTTTTCCACACGTCAAATAAAAAGATCCTAACAGAAAATCTGGAAATAAACAACTCTGCACCAAACCTGCAGAGAGAATTAATTTTACATAAAACAAGTAACTTATTGGAACAGACAGGGGCGGAGCTCGATGGGGGGCCAGGGGTGGCCATGGCCAGCCTTAGCCAATCACTGGCCACCCTCTACTATTTTCCCCTTGTAATACAGACGGTGGCAGCAGTAATACTCTGAAGGGGAATGTTCAAACTTATTAAACATTTAAACTTTTCATATATTAACTGAAACACTGTGGTTAAAGGAATAGTACACCCAAAACATGATTAGCCTTCATTTTCTACTCACCCCCATGCTGAACAACACTCTGGAGTACTTTTTTGATATCTCAAATGCATCTGGAGATCTGGGAGGCTTCTTGCTGTCTGCTGACATTCAAATAATGGAGGTCTATGGCGCCCGAGGCAGAAAGGTCCATAAAAGTCCACAAAAAACGTGTCAATATTCCTCCATACTGCTCGTCCAATGTATTCCAAGTTTCCTGAGTGGGTAGCATCCATAATTTACTCGAAACGAAGTAATTTAGAATGTTTTTAGAGCATAAACAGTAGTGTATAGGATTTCCTTAAAGCGAGTTCACGACGCTACGGAAGCTGACAGACCAAACCAGATGAAAGTGCGCATTCAGCGTCTGCTCTTCCAATAATGCAAGCGTAGAAGAAGAAATGTGCTGTTTACCTGTGCAAAGAAAGAAACAACGAAAGAAAAATGTCTGAGGACTTCAGTGTTGAGGAAGAGCATGAGTTCTTTGCCGAGCTGAATGCGCACTTTCATCTGGTTTGGTCTGCCGCGGTTTCCGTAGACTCGTGAACGCGCTTTCAGGAAATCCTATACACTACTGTTTATGCTCTAAAAACATTCTAAATGACTTCGTTTCGAGTAAATTCTGGATGCTACCCACTCAGGACACTTGGAATACATTGGACGAGCAGTATGGAGGAATATTGACACGTTTTTTGTGGACTTTTATGGACCTTTCTGCCTCGGGCACCATAGACCTCCATTATTTGAATGTCAGCAGACAGCAAGAAGCCTCCCAGATCTCCAGATGCATTTGAGATATCAAAAAAGTACTCCAGAGTGTTGTTCAGCATGGGGGTGAGTAGAAAATGAAGGCCAATCATGTTTTGGGTGTACTATTCCTTTAACTATGCACTCAATATACAAACATTAAAGATGCTAGATACAGAATTCATGCTCTATTCAGAACTAAATTTTTTATTATTTGTGGTAAAGATAAAATGATGATCTGCAAGTCATCTAGGACTCTTCAGTGAATAACTTAAGAATTAATTAAATGTAGATACTAGTAGACTTAAATACAATTCATTTGCAGAATGATTATTGATAAAAGTAGGTAATGACAATGTAATATGTTCACCGAGAGCTTAAACCTTAAAAAAATCTGTCCACTATACCTTTTATTTACACATTATAGATGTTTAAATAGATCCGTCTATTTGTTAGCAAAGGCTGAAGGAAAGTCTAGTTTGTCTTTATTTAGAAAATACATCATTTTAAAATAAAAATATAAATTATGAAAAATAAATAGTTAAAAAAGAAATATGAGAAAACAACTTTTTTGTATTTAAAGTTACTCAAAGTCTATTTTCTAAAATGCATTTTATTTACCAAACATGTTCTTTCCTTACAGTAATAATGGAATGGAACTTTCCAGTGCTGCACCACTGTGGCCTGAATGCTTCTCAGGTCATGATGATCTCAGCTCATTGCAGCACTGACTGGTCAGGATAGTTCTTACTAAAGACACTTTGTTGGTGTTTAACAGTGAGATGAAGAGGATACTCACTGTTGTCCATAATGTTCTTCACTTTATAGAGAATTATTTTTTGTAAAATCATCTCCAGAGGTTTTAGAGGACTTCATGTAAGAGAACCGGCCTTCTTTATTTTCTTATTGAGCTTTTTAAATTAATTTGCTCTGATGCTGTTTACCCAGCAGACGGTAGAAGAAGAGATCCCACTCTCCACATCAGACTGATGGAAGATCTGTAGCATCTTGCTGCAAACTGGTTCTCCTCTGAAACCAGCCGCTGTTAATTAATCAGTTGAATTGGCTTCATTGTTATGTTTCTGGTTTTTAGTATCAACTTGATCAAAGGAGTTTAGTTTTGAAACACTTTTGTTGGTGTTATTATCACAGATTTTTTTTCATAATAGCTGTTGTAGACATAAACAAACAATTATATTCTGAAAGACTTTATTATGAGGATTTAACTGCAGATTCAACCAATGGGGGGGCCATGGAGGGTGTGGATGGTGTTATTTGACGTTTTTCTCCTAGAACGGCGTATCTGAAGGATTTTGCGTGTCGTGTGTGTAGGAGGAGGAGGGATTTTAAATAGAGCGGACATCTTCCTGTGGACGTTTTCCTTGAAAGCTTTCCATTAGCCGGGCTCTGTTCTGGGGGTCCGAAAGGCCCCGAACAGCGTGAGATCAGGAGAGAGGGAGGGGCTGCAGGTTTGAGGAAAGGCTCTGTAAAGCCGACCACTCATAAAGACATGTTTAGCCGCTTCATTTAGCATCACATATCACTGCACTATTTGGATGTGAGCTGTCAGTCAGGAACCTGACAGACTGTTGCACTACGGCCTCTCAGTGGCAGACCCCCCCATCCCATCCTCTCAAAGCTGTTTCCACATTCTGCACAGAAACATGTCCACCCTCCTCTAACTTTGGTCTGCTTTTACCTCGCTGGCCTGCTTTTGTCTTGTATCTCAACCCGTATCTAATATCATTTGAATCCTGCAGGTGACGTTAAAAGGTTCTCCAGGTTAAAAGGCTCCATATCATTAAGCACCTTTGATCTTTGTTTTATTTGGCAGGTAGAAAAGAAATTCTTCAGAAAAAGACAAGTAGCTATGAGAGCCTGACCGCCTTTTAGCGAGGTGATCGTGTTCTTGACTCAGAGAGACCTGAGTGAGAGCTGGAGATTAGGATAGGAGAAGGAATTACAGGGAACTTCATAATTCTCTAACGTAATCCTAAACTGGGCTAAGGTTTGGATTTTAAACACTGATTGAGTTAGAATATAAAATAATCTGGAGCCATAAATGCCTCAAGTCCGAAAGTAAACATACAATAATCTTACTCCAAAATAAAAATCTGAAGCTGCGCTGATAACAAGGTTTAGTGGTGAACACTTTATGAGGTATTTTGAATTTGAAATGATTTCAGAAGGAACAATTTAAAATAAAACTAGGAAAGCACTCAGGAGTGCAGATGTTTGCTCCTTATTGTAAATTTAGACCTATTGCTAAAATTATCTGGATCATTACTAGTTTTAAATGACTTGTTCTTTAGCACAATGTGCGCTTTTAGTAACAATTTCTTAAAAATCCTTTCATAAGTTTCTAAATAAGGCCCAACTTGTCTGCAGCCTCTGGTGTTTGTTCTGCTCTCACTTTCATTCACTCTGCTCTCTGATTTCTTGTTTGGTCTGTGTCTCACCTTTCCTGTGTTTTCAACATCTGAAGCTGTCAATATTCTGAAGAAAAAAACCCAGGAAAGGTGAGCCACGCCTCGCTCGAAGTCTCCATCTACTGATCAAAGAAGAAAGCAGAGAGCAGAGTGAATGAAAAAGGTGAGAGCATAACAACCACCAGAGGCTGCAGACACGCTCTGTGCCTTATTTATTGACATATGAAAGGATTTTTAGGAAATTCTTACCAAAAGCACACATCATGCTAAAGAACAACTCACTAAAATTTGGGAATATCCATCCATCCATCCATCCATCCATCCATCCATCCATCCATCCATCCATCCATCCATCCATCCATCCATCCATCCATCCATCCATCCATCCATCTTCAGAGATGGGAAGTAACGAAGTACAAATACTTCGTTACTGTACTCAAGTAGATTTTTCTGATATTTTTACTTTACTTTACTACTTATTTTTATGGCGACTTTTTACTTCTACTCTTTACATTTTTACACAAATATACTTTCTACTCCTTACATTTTAAAAAATTGTCTCGTTACTTTAGTTTTGAATCATTTCAATGGAGTTACCGTTATTATTTTTCACGTCATCAATACCAAATTCAATCTAATTGGATGGGAATCTACGTTGCATTTGACGCACCGCTACAAGATGAATCGACAGATTCGGCGGTATTCATTGGCGGCAAATCATTGCAGCTTGGTGGCGGTGGCGTTAGCATAGTAGCATGGACGACGAGATGATTGAAAATGAACACAACGGAGATCTAGTCCTATTGGCAGACATCCATTTAAAATGTAGGCAACGGCATGAAAAAAGTGGTTTCTACTTTTACTTTTATACTTTAAGTAAATTTACAAGCCTGTACTTTGTTACTTTTACTTGAGTAAAGAAGTGTAATCAGTACTTCCACTTTTACCAGAGTATTTTTTAACACAAGTATCTGTACTTTTACTCAAGTACGGAAAGTGAGTACTTTTGTCATCTCTGTTCATCTTCTTCCACTTATCCGGGGTCGGGTAGCAGCTTCAGTAGGGAGGCCCAGACGTCCCTCTCTCCAGCCACTTGGGCCAGCTCCTCTGGGGGAATCCAAAGGCATTCCCAGGCCAGCTGAGAAACATAGCCCCTGAAACATAGCGTGTCCTGGGTCTCCCCCTGGGTCTCCTCCCAGTGGGACGTGCCTGGAACACCTCACCAGGGAGACATCCAGGAGGCATCCTAACCAGATGCCCCAGCCACCTCAACTGGCTCCTCTCAATGTGGAGGAGCAGCGGCTCTACTCTGAGTCCTCCCGGGATGACTGAGCTCCTCACCCTATCTCTAAGGGAGAGCCAGGAATAATCCCGATCATTTTAGCAGTTTTAACTATAGGTGTAAATCACAATATGTGGCTAAATCTGCTGCTTGGCAGAGGTCTACGCTCTCTGAGTGCTTTTCTAGTTCTATATGTAAACTTAATTCGACTTTCCAACCAGAGCTACGTTTTTTGCTCTTTACCACTTCTGACCTACATAATGATGGCGGCAGATCCTTGTGCTTCCAAACAGAACTGGCAGAAATCTAGAGACATGATTAATTAGCCAATTAAAAATAGACTTTATCAGTCATTATTGCACTTATTGTCAACCGGAATAAAGTTCTTTTCACAATAAATCCACATCAAAAACACTCAGTGCAACACTTTTCTACTTGAATACAAAAACTAACAGTTAGGCTATGTAGGAACACGAGTTATGAGCCCAGAACATTGAATGTTTTTTGTCAAAATGACATAAAAAACCTCTTTCTGCCTATATTATCTATGCAAAATGTACAAAAGATTTGTGACTACGACACTGTGAGATCTAGCTCAGTGAAAGAGTCCTAACCAGGTCTGATTGTAGCTATGAATCTTTCTAAAAAATTCATAAGATCCATTTCACAAATGACCAAGCCAAGCATGTGCCTGTATCCAAACAGCGGAGAGAGAGAGAGGCGAGGAAGATCTATAAGAGGAGCCGAGGAAACGCTACAAAACGGCAAAGATTTATTCTCAGCCATGATCAAATATTTATGCTGAGGCATTCAAGTAAAGTTACTTTTTGTGTTCTGATTTAATGACTGATTTGAGCAGTGGCAGTGCTGCGAGGCACAGATGTTGGATCTGCTGAAGCCTGCTCTAATGCCCATCCAGGGGTCTGTGTGGTCATGTGTCAGACTGCAGCAGGATCAAAACACTGTGGGGATCAGAGCGAGGAGTGGACCGTAAGTACCTGCAGCCCCAGAGGTCTGACTGCACCGAGGCTGTGGAAGAATAAATAAGATTGCACAGCCGTTTAAAAACTAAGAACAAACTCAAACGATCAGAAGATTGTCTTTATTACTTACAGTTAGAAACAAATCTTAAAGAGTACAATTCAAGTTGATAAAAGAACAAGTTAAGTGAAAGAAAATGACAAAAGAGGAATGAAACAAAAGTACTAAACATCAGGAAGAAATGCCTTTAAGGCAGGAGTAACCGATAAAAAATCAGCAGGGACTGAATAAAGAAAATCATCAACCAGTAAAGGTCTGCAGATATTTTTAGTTCTAATCTGTTACTTTAAACAGAATTTAGCACTTAAATAAAATACAAGTGTCTATGCATCCATGTTATACATTGGCTTTTTAAATAAAAAATATAATTAAAAAAATGGAAAATATTTCCATTTTTACCCTATAATGCCAAATGTCTCATATTTGATACATACTGTTTCTAAAATGTTTTGCGTCTGACACCTTTTGCATAATTTAATGGTAAAAACTTTGCTCAAAATCCTATTGTACACAATCAAATATACCTGATAACAGCCAGTAGACGACTACACAAAAAATAATCTTGACTTATCCATAGTAATAAATTATTAATATCAAAAATGTATTTCTGTTTTTTCTTTTTACATATTTTCTTAAAAGGGCAAATAAGGAATTCAAACCAAAAAAAGCAATTTTCTGTTTTGTTTTATTCTTGGATCGGGCTTTAAAGGGTTAAAAACTGAAGTGTTTTTTGAAGTAAAGAACAACAATCGTTCAGTTCCGGCCTCAGCAGATGGCCGCTCACACTGAGCCTGGTTCTACTGGAGGTTTCTTCCTGTTAAAAGGGAGTTTTTCCTCTCCACTGTCGCTACAAGCATGCTCAGTGTGAGGGATTGCTGAAGAGTCAATGAGTCGATGCAATCAACTGGTTTTCCTTAGATAGAAAACTTTGTATCAATTTGACTGTATGATCTGGTTGAACTGTAAAGTGCCTTGAGATGACATGTGTTGTGAATTTGGCGCTATATAAACTGAATTGAATTCAGTTTGGTATATAGACAATTTCCTGATTCACATATTTTATAAATCACCTGAACTGACCTTTTTTCTTTCTTTTTTCTGTCTTAATGTTGGCAGTGGGCTTTAGGCTGCCCTGCAAGGCTTTGAACCTGGGTTTAACCGGAGACTAAGCCATTCTCAAGCACATATCAAGGTGCTCATTTTGAGCCTGGATCCAGATTTATTGTTGATTCTGTTCATGGTGGAGAATCCTGCTTCACAGCAGCAGGTTGAGCCAAACATCCTCTAAATGTGCAGGGTCATCTTTGAGCACGCCATTTCACTTTTCCTTCACCAGTTCACCGCAGTTCTTCCAGCAGTCCACACTTTCTCTGCTCTCTTTTTCTCATCGTCTTCTCCTTCTTTCCCATCGCCCGGCTTGCCACAGGTTTGCCTGCTGTGTCTAAAAGTAGCAGCAGCAGCAACCCAGACTGACAGCTCATTGGCTCATCTGGATCACATGCAGCCTGGTTCTGGGCGGATGGCTTTACCATATTAACAGGAGAAATGGTGCAAGTGAAGTTAGACACTGCCATCGGACAACATGCGGTAATTTATAAATGTTTAAAATCAGGTTGTGTCTGGATCCGGACCCTGGTCCTCCAATCTGTGTCCTCTGCCTTAAAGGAACAGATTTACCTGAAAATGATGATAGTCCTCTTTCTAATGTTATTTCATACTTGTTTAAGAGGTAAATAAAAGTTTTATTTTCCTTAACCATGTGATTGTGAAAGGCCATATAAGCATCAGGCCAGTTTACAATGTTCTTTATATCAAGTTCCAATAAGTCTATTAGAGAGAAGCGAGTCGACAGCAGGCCTGTCTCTGATTGGACGGAGCAAACTGACAAAGCCACTGTGAAAAGAAAGGGATCCTGGCAGCGCAATGACTCCCCTATTCTCCCTCTGGCATCCTCTGAAACTTTAATGAGCTCAAGCTGAATCTGATCTGGCCTCCTTTACTCTAGATTTTTACCTTCAGCAAACTAACAGGCCATAGCTGCAACGATTCATTTATTTTCTTAAATAATACCTCCACAGATATAATAAAAGTTTTAATTTAACAAAAAATGTAGTAAAGAAATTATTGTTGCATATATTCTGAGTAGTAAAGTGGTAAATTAAATGTTTGTTTAGCAACAGCTTTAGTTGACCTGTTAAGTGGTTGAGAGCGGAAAAGTGCGCCACTTACTGGCCGGGAGGAGTTAAACTATTGGATATGAATCCGATCTAAAAAACAAATAGAACCCAATGAGACAGACTGAATCTTTTATCAAACTTACCAAAGAGCTAAATATTGCTTATTGACCAACTAGCAGGAAAAAAAGGAGAGGAAGATTGTAGATTAGATGGTCTGACAGGAAACTGTGAGCAGGCAGAAAGTGCCAGGAGACATCAGTGGCAGGTGACACAGAAATTGTAACACTTGAGCGAACACTTAAATGGATAAAAGGAGTTCTAAAAAAAAAAAAAAAAAGAAAAGCTAAAAGCCTCCATCAGTTTCAACAAGACATTGGTACCCAAAACACAGTGTGTCAGCATCTTTAAACACCGGGAAGAAGAGGAGATGACAAAATCATTTTGACAGCCAGTTCACATGTAACATCTCCGATTCATCCACCTTGGGGAGTTGCTGGGCAGTTTCCCCCTCGCTGCTGGGAGGGGGAATGCCAAGGCCCCGCGTGTTCCAGCAGAGTTATCCAGGACATCCTCTGCTTATTGATCAGATTATGACAGGGTGACAGTCTCTACAGCCTGCAGATACAGCCGGCCAGCAGCAGTTATCTGTGTCTGTAGAGGTGTCTGCTCTGTGCGTATTGATCGGGAACAACTTGACATTGGGAAGAAATTCCGATTTACAAAAGGTTGAGCAGGCGGCGGTGGAGTCTGCACGTGGATCCATGTGGGGGCAGCCCCCCTGACATCAGACAGACGCTGCAGCGTCCAGCCTTTGTGTCACCTTGGGAGCTTTCAGCTCAAAGTACACCAGTAGATAAAGCAGCTTTGCAGCATGTTGAGAGACGTGAAAAGAACTGGGCTACATTACCTCTGCAGCCTTTGCCAGAGTACAAACAGATGTTCACTCAGGCCGCACCGCCATACGGCCCCTCCCTGTGACTGGTTGCCACAGGGGCAAAGCTTTTACAAAAAGGGGCCAGGGTTCACGATTCTCCCTGGTGAGCCCGCCGTGTCCATTAGCTCTTAGTTCAAAGGGGTACCTTTCCCCTCTTTAAGATATTCACCCTTCTACGTTACTTCCACTGGAGAAACAAAAGACTAAACACGCAAAATGCTGATTACTATCCTGACATTTGGAGATCATGTCCACCAATAAGGTAACCACTAAAAACAAAATAACCTGAACTTTAGTGATTAAAGTCGTAGGGAAGTCATATTTGAATGTCAAATCATTCTGGCTTAAACATGCATATAAATGTACTCTTTATACGATGATATTGTCCCAAAATTTAGAAAATTTCAATTAAAAAAAATCCTTAAAATCTGTATTTTTTTTTTTTTCGTTATCTTATGCAGACTAGTTATTTATACATCAGCATGTACTCCTAAATACGGCCAATCATATATCAACGGTCATCTGTCAATCAAATTTTTTCGGTCATAGCATCTTGATTCATCTGTCGCAGCTAATATACGCAACGGTTGAAATCAGAATCCTTTCCTTTCCCATTGAGTTGCGTCCCAGTGTTCACGGGGATGGACGTCTGTGTCTTCGGCAGGCGTAGAGCTAACAGAACTGGCAGCGTTGCGAGGCAAGGGCTCAAACATGTACGGCTGGAAGCCTTCTACACCAAACCAAGCTTCTGCCGCCCTGGCGTCCTCTTCCACAACATCTTCGTCCCCGCTTTCCCCCTCTAAATAAAAAATGGATGACGGAGGAGACTCATCCATGACCTCCGACACTAAACTCTCCTCCTCTTGCATGTTTCCGCTGTCCATAGCGTTCCTTGACAGCGTCGTTTCTAAGTCACCAATTTAGTGCTACTTGGTCCCAATGGAATTTCCCATTGGGAACCTGCTAGCACTAAGTTGCTAACTGGTTAGCAAGATGCTTCCGACAAACCGGCCACAACCAAACTTGCTTGCGTTAATCAGTAAAACAATAGAAACAATATTATTCATCACGAGCACTGAGTCTGGGAGCGGCCATTTTTGCCCAAATATAGTAACCCCTCCCTCCTGCCATCTTCCAGCAGTGAGGTCACGGTGCGGTAAGCCTAGCGCCATTCTCCCCGCTTTCCAAGCAAAATCAATGGGAACTACTAGACACATCTGCAATCAACAACAATTATTGAAGATTTCCAGAGGACTTCACCATTGAAATTCACCAGAGCTATAGTGAAACTGACAATGCCCACGTGCATGGCAGCTGGATGCTGGAATACATCGGGTAAAAGTGAAAAAAAAGAGTTATTCCAACTTTCTGATTCCTGATCCTCCACGGACGGGTTGGTCGTTGGATCGCCAACTTGAAGAGGGAGGATTTGAAATCGAACTTCTGGCCAGAGAAAAAACCCGTAATATGTAGCCAACATTTGGAAGAAGAATGTTTTCAAGATGACTTGGATAATAGCGCGTTGTGACAAACACCAGATACAGCACTGGGACTTGATCAACAGCCGATACCGCACCGTGACGTCACAAACCAGTAGGTGGCAGTAGTGTTCTTTGACAAACATGGATGCCTCCAGTAAAGCCCATTAAAATAAAAATTATTCTTAATTAAAAACGCTTACAGTTTATTGAACAGTATGTAATAGTTTCATATTTAAAGTACTTTCAGAAGTTTGCATTCTGAATATTACCAGACTTCTCCTTTAATGAAATTAGGACGAGGGAAGATGTTGTTTAATTCAATTCTAAAGATCAAATAGTTAAGTAGAAATCACCAAAGCAAATCTGGGCTATTAAAAAAAGGAAAAGGTCTGAAAATCAAATTCATCTTTACGACTCAGAAAGGAGCAGCGCTCCTCCAGCTGGGCCCGTGGGGCGAGCTCCGAACACGCCGCAGCAGGGCTCAGAGAGGTTCTGGGCTGACAGCAGAGCTTGCAGCAGTCTGCGGGAGTCTCCAGAGGAAGCTAACTGGATAAATAGTTCACTTAAAACCTCTTGCTTTCTAAGAGGTCACCAAGGAAATGCTGCAAGGAGAGGGAAAAATGGAGAGGCGCTCTCAGAGGACTGCAAGCTGTTTGTATACCAGACTGTTCCATAAATACTGCAGCAGTTTGCTACCAGCTGAAATGATCCAGTCAATCTTTTTTTAATCTGTGTGATTTAAGAACAATAATATGAACAGAATCCCATACACAATCCTACATCTCTCTGTCTACAATAAAGTGCAAATGGAGATGTGGAAGCTGACAAATTCTGCTCCCAACATGGTGTGAATTATAAAGATCTCTGCCTTCACCCTCATCAATTTCCTGATAAATTAGAACGTTTTCCAGAAAATCAAAGACTTGTCACAGCAGGCTTAAAACCTTCCTTTTTGATAAAGCGCATAGTTAGAGTGACTCAGGTTACCCTGAACTATCTGTATAGTTATGCTGCTATAGGCTTAGAGTGCTGGAGGACATAGGGACCCCTTTTACATCATTCTGCTTCATTCAATCTCTATTGTCCCACTCTGCAGAATCTGTTAGTTCAACCTCTAACTTTTAACTTTCTTTGCTTTTCTCATCATAGTAGCTTGATCTGTTCTGTTCCTGTTTGGCTGTGACTCCATCCTGGAGAGAAATATCAGCGGTGCTGCTGATATTCATCGACACCTTTCTTTATAGATGTTGGAGCTTATTCTGTTTTTCACTGTAGTCCTGTTTCTCTAACCGTGACTGTCTGGATGTGCTCTCTTCATCCTGTGACATGGGAGCTTGCTCAAAGCTTGTCTTCTGGGCCGCCTGTGGAGCTGCTTCTGTCTCCTTGAACCCCAGTCGGCCTCATCAGATTGCCGCTCACACTGAGCCTGGTTCTGCTGGAGGTTTCTTCCTGTTAAAAGGGAGTTTTTCTCTCCACTGTTGCTACAAGCATGCTTGGTGTGATGGATTGCTTTTGATACAATGAGTCGATGCAATCAGCTGGTTTTCCTTATATAGAAAACTTTTTACCAATCTGACTGAATGATCTGGTTGTGTTAAAGATAGGCTCTGTTTGTGCACCTTGAAACTTTTTCTCTCTGTTTTTTTACTGAAACGAGATCACTCGGGACAAACTTTTTAAATAACACTTCATAACGTATATGTTTTACATAACCATGAGACATGACAACAGATTTTATTTGTCATAAATTTACATTTGGAAAATGATTTCCATGGGAACAAACCTCTCTAAAAATATATGTTTACTCTGAAATATAGTTTTTTTTTTTTTTTGCAATCAGAGTGAAAACATTTTCTCTCAAAATTAAATCTCTATCACAAATTTTTTTTTCACTCTGATTGCAAGTATTTGCTCTCTATTCAGGATTTTTCTCTTAATGTGAAAAATTGTTGTTTTATTTTGGAAATTTGAAAGATGGAAAAAAATCTAAAATGATAAAACTCCACAGCTGCATTGTACAAAGTTTCACAGCAATTTTAGATCAATTGGAGCAAAACTGAGACTTTGATTTGCGACTCACAGAACACAGTTAACGCTTTCGTACGCAACAATTAGAAGAGGTGTAACCTTTTTTACAAGAAAAACCTTTTGCAATAAACCTTTTACAATAAAAAAAATACTTATTATTCAAATTTACCTTCACATAAATGTTGAACAAATGAATGTTTACTTCCTTTTTTCTACATTAACTGTGGAAAATAAATTGTATATTTTTGCCATGGTGGATGGTCAGGGCCTTTAAGGCTGGCCTAAAATCAATCAGAAACACTTACCTATATTAATAACCTAAATTTAAAAATTTATTCCGTCCATCTATAATAATTTATTTCAAACAATTCATTTTCTTAATTTTGTAGCGTTTCTCTTGGCTGCGCTGCTTCCATTATATTTATGTGGTTGCTATATTTTTAATCCAGTCAGATTTCAGCCTTAATGCGTTGCTATGTCAACCACATCTGCCCAGGGCCTTTGAATCAGCAGTCTGGTGACATCATCTTCAAATCTAAATTGTTTTTGATGTAGAGAACCACATTCTTCCAGTTTGGTATATAGACATTTTCCTGAATCCCTTTTTTTTTTTTTTATGAAACATTTAAATTGGCAGGTTTTTTTCTTTTTCTTAGTTTTTATGGCTTAATAAGAGAAGTGGGCTTTAGGTTTTTATACATCCATGTTATACATTGCCTTTTTAAATAAAAAAATAGAAAAAAAAGAAAGACATTTTTTCCATTTTAAAATTGAAAGTGTTTTTTTTTAAATAGAGAACAACAGTTGTTCAGTTTGGTTTATAGACAATTTTCTGATTCACATATTTTTATAAAAAATCTGAACTGACTGTTTTTCTTTTTCCTGTCTTAATGTTGGCAGTGGGCTTTAGGCTGCCCTGCAAGGCTTTAAACCTGGGTTTAACCAGAGACTAAGCCATTCTCAAGCACATATCAAGGAGCTCATTTTGAGCCTGGATCCAGATTTATTGTTGATTCTGTTCATGGTGGAGAATCCTGCTTCACAGCAGCAGGTTGAGCCAAACATCCTCTAAATGTGCAGGATCATCTTTGAGCACGCCATTTCACTTTTCTTTCACCAGTTCACCGCAGTTCTTCGAGCACTCCACACTTTCTCTGCTCTCTTTTTCTCATCGTCTTCTCCTTCTTTCCCATCGCCCGGCTTGCCACAGGTTTGCCTGCCGTGTCTAAAAGTAGCAGCAGCAGCAACCCAGACTGACAGCTCATTGGCTCATTTGGATCACGTGCAGCCTGGAGCCGGACGCTCTGGAGGGCTTTACCGTATTAACAGGAGAAGAGGCGCAAGTGAAATTAGACACTGCTGTAGGAACAACATGCGGTAATTCATAAATGTTTTAAATCAGGTTGGGTCCGGATTAGCCAGCAGGTGGGTCCAGATCTGGACCCTGGTCCACTAATCTGTGACCTCTAAACTAGGTCAACACTCCCCAATATATGATGAGTCACTTTGTCACCATCATTATTTTAAGTAGACAATGATCAAACCTGTCTGAGTAAAGTTGGAGCACCCTGAAGCAACTGCATGAGGCTAAAAGAAGTCTCAAAAAACCCCTAGAATGTAATTTATTAACACCTTCCTGCTTTTGTAAGAAAAGGACTCAAATTAAACTTTCAAAGCGGGGTGGAATGAGTAAACTTTTGCTTTCTAAGAAAACCATAAAGAAAGGTTCTCTCTGCAACCTTTCAAATCCAAAGAGCAGACACCTGCCCTAGAGACCAGGATTCCTGGAATATATCTTTTAACAGATAAGTCAAAAACATAATTATCTGGACACCAGAAAAGGAGAGAACATATTTGCCATAAAACTAACACGATATTCCAGGAATGGAACCAGATAACAGCTGTGAAACATGGAGGTGGAAGTGTCATGGTTTACTGCTCATTATCATAAAATCTAAATCTATCATCAACCCAGAGTGACTTGAAATGTGCAGCAGTTGGAGGAAAACATCCCACCCCTTTGAGGTCAGGGGGTCAAGCTTTCCTCATGCTGATGTCAGAAACTGCTACTGGCGACAAGAAGGGAATGAAATATCAGAGATGGTACCAGCAGCCAAATATCACAGAATGAAATGTTCTTTCTTTGATATAATTGTAATGAAGTTTAATTAAATTCCAAAGATGTATTTATTATAAACTACCTTAGTTATCCACCCAGTTGGAATTGAATCAGAAACAGTTTTATTACAGCTAACAATGGTAATGATATTATTGCCCATATAGTAATATTGGTACAATTATTACTGTTACATGATGTTTATATTAATAATAATAAAAATTTATATTTTGTAGAAAGCTATCACACATCCTTCCATCCAGCCGCTGATACAATCACTGCTCCAAACAGGCCCAATAAATGTTTACATCTCTGTTTGTTTATTGGCTTTGATGTTTTTCTTTTTAGCTGATATTAACAGAGACTTTTTTATCAGCAAACATATTTTAATTACAACTAACTGAGTCTGATGTCGCTCAAAAGAGGAGCTGCCAATACAGAAATAAAGCTTCTTCTAAGCTTCCTCATTCAATGAAGTCTTATTTTTATCCACAAGTATACAGACTTGTTTCACACATTTGCTGCAGGTGTCTGGTTTTTATTTATATCATTTTTTGTTAATTATGCTATTTAAAAAAAATCTGGTGTTCCAGTTTTGCCCTTATTGTTCCGACTCCTTGTCTTGTTGATTTTATTTTAGTTTGCAATTTTCTTGTCTTCCATTAGCATTTAAATTCCTTTTCGGAAACTTTTGGACAAAAAGTTTATTGTTCTAAATATTCTGAAATATAGATAAAACACCCGTTAAATAAATTTTCATATCATTTTAATGACATTTTTAACAACAGTATGTTTTTTTTAACAGATAAAGCAGATGAAGTTTTCCTTCTTAGATGAAAAATGGATTATAAGATGTTTTAATAGTCAAATATAACTATTGGAATAGTAGAATATAAAATCGAATTATAAAAGAGCCTTTTTGTATATTTTTCTGCAATAAAAAAAAATCAATTTTCACATTAAACTGCTCAAAAATCAGAAAGTAATGATTGTGACCTGTAAGCTGGAAGCACGATGCGTGCTCGTGTTAGATGCTGTTTATTTGATTATTTCCTGTTCCCTGGAGCAGTGACAAAACAAAAACTCAGCAGCCTGTAATTAGGAACAAAAAAATGCTTGACAAACATGGAGTGAGAGGCAGTGCGTGTTGTATTTGCTCTGTGGCTTTTGTCTACAGCTGTCATCAAACGGCAATAGAGAGCGGCAGATGTCGCCTAAATCCGACCGTTCAAACAGGCATCTCCACCCATTCATCCCAAATCAGGACTTGAGCTGCTCCTTTGCTTGCGCTGCCATGATGGAGCAGGAAGTCAGTGATTGTACTGCTGTCATTTAAGGCGCTCACATAGACATGCACGGAGGATCCAAACCTTTCCAGCGTTTTTGTTACAGCCTCATGAGTCACAGGGAAATGCATAAATGCTGCCTTAACTATCAAACACTGATCAAAGATGGAGGGACTATATTCCAGCGTTTTTTTATTGTCATTACATCATTGCAATGAAATTCAACATCCCCTTGGGCAGCAGTGGGCTGCCATTTGCAGGGCCTGGGGGCCCAGTCTTTGCTCAGGGAGCCAGTGTGGCAGTCTGTGGGAGTGGGTTTCAAACTCACAACCTCAGGATTCCAAGCTCTATGCCCTAACCACTAGGCCATCCTTCCCCCACATGTGCAGCCAAATTCTAGTTTCAGCAGCTCTGATGCAAACGATAGACATTTGATATTACAAGGTGGAATGCTGCATCCAAATAAAGGCCTTTCATCGGACAGAAACAAGAGCGGAAAAGACATGTTGCACAGGGGATGGTACACAAACGATAAATCAAAAGTTGTTCAGCCTCCTTGAATAGAAGAGGACATTTTGTGCTGCTGCCCCACATCAGTGGAATGCCCTCCCTGATACTTTGAGGGCACCAGGGCTAGATGTTAACCATCGCCCGATCGCCCGGGGCAATTCGTTTTTATTGTTGGGAGAGTACAAATGATCGCAAAATAAATTATTTATCACTCAAAATTACTCTAAAATCACCGACATTCACTGAAAACCACCCACAAGTGTTGCCGGCGCCATTTATGTTGTTTTATACACATTCTTGCGTGATTTGAAAAAGCTGTGTGATTTTCCGCTAGATGGCGTGATTTTTCTCTCCTTGGGGAGAGAATTCTGCAGAGCAGCAGCTGGATGATGAATTTAATCTATACTATAATACACGCTAGATTAAAAATGATCAGTCAGGGATTAGGAAAATAATAATAATAACTGTATGCGCACAGTGTAAATATTTCTATCACATGGCAGTCTTCTGTACAGTGGTCATACATTAAAAAATATTCATATATTTTTTTTCTCTTAGACATCGGAGTGGTGCATTTAAGAGCTAAACATGTTAAATTAAGGAGTAGTAGTAGTGTAAGTTTTTAACCTGTCAAGTTTTCTTTTAGATTTTTAACATCACAATTTATATTTTTCCAAGCACACAACAGTTTAAAGCAAAGTTTAGTTTGAAAAGAATGTGCAGGAAGGGTTGAAAAGCATGTTAACACAGTAATGTAGGCTTGAGTTCATTATCTGACGCATGCAGATACACACCAGGAACCTGGAAACTTAAAAAATACTGAATTACAAAAAACATTTAAAAAACAAACATGTTTCATTGATATATATACAAAAATGAATATAAGGAACAATATTTATCAAACATTATACTGGGCAAGTAAATATTGTTTCTGGGCAAATGAAATGTGAAAGTAAATCCTTAACGTCAACCCCTGGCACCTCAATCCACTAAGTGTTTTAAAAAAGATGTTTTTCTCTCTTCTAAAAATAGCTTTTTTATTCTTTTCTTTTTTGCCTGTAGCACTTTGAGATCTTTTGATGGAAAGTGCAGTATAAATTAAATATATTATTATTATTATTATTATTATTAACCATAGAAAAGCCAGTTTCAGTTCCAGGTCCATTTGTGTTTACAATCTTTTCTTTTCGATAGAGGGGAGTGCTGAATATCAGTTTTAAGGATTCCGTACCATTATTGAAGGATTTTAGGGTTACATCTTGATTAGACCGCTCATCCAAATCAACTCCTCTGGTCTGAAACTGATGGAGTCTTTCTAGGGTCCCTGTCCTGCTTTTTATCAAATCTGACCTGCATTCCTGCCACAGCTGAAGGAAACATCCCCACACCATGATGCTGCCATCCCTATGCTTCACTATGGGGGCTAATGTGTGTAGTGCTATGCTACGTTACAGTAGCTGTCCTCAATACTGTTTAGCAGGTAATCCAGATTGTTTAGTTTTGATCTAATCAGAGTTTAGTATTTTTCTTTTTTCATTGTGTCTTTTAATCCTGATTTTATGAGATTTTTCTACCCTGTTAACAGCGTCTACTATCTGAGCTCTGGATCTGATTACTGCTCTCTATGCCCAAGCAGGTCAGTTTAGGTGGACATGCCTTCATGGGTTTGCACTTATGCCCTCCAGTGGCGGAGCAGGACAGTTTTCATACAGCTGTCCAGTTCAGGGTCAGGAAAACTAACCTGCAAAACAACCATGTATTCCTGATAAATCACTGAAAAAAAAAGACAAGATTTTCTGAAATCTCTCAATAATAAATATTTGCACAAATTTTCACACCCATGCTGTCTAAATTAAAGGTACAGGGGACGATCTTTTGCTCTTAGATCACCAATCTATTGGTTGTTTATGTATCCAATTAACTTTGATTTTAGTCATCGAGGGATTGCCTTCGAGTCAATGAGTCGATGCAATCAACTGGTTTTCCTTAGAAAACTTTGAATCAGTTTGACTGGATGATCTGGTGAACTGAGATGTTGTGAATTGGAGCTATAGAAATAAACTGAATTGAACTGAATTTATTGTATCTCCATTGCTCTTACTTTATACTTTAAAAAGGGCTGAGAGAAGCAAACAGTCCCAAAAGTTTAAAACAAGAGGGAGACGGCCTCAGAAGAAAGAAATAAGACCAGAGTGTGTTTAGGAGATTCTTTAACGCAATAGTGGAAGACCGACTGGATGGCGTTTGCTATAAGCACTTATGCCAAAAAAAAGAATATGACCGTTTCTTACCTACACTTTTTAGAAAAATTTCCATTCTACATGTGATTAATTATAGTTCTGCATAAAATTAAGATCTACATAAATTAATGCATCCAATATATACATTTAGCTGTTATGTATCAAACACGACTCCTAAATGACTCACAGAGACACACACATCCCCTTCTCCTCCATAAAACATGAAATCTAGTTTTTCCCCCAAAAAAAATAAATCCACTGGACTTTGTGTCCAAGTTTGAAGACGTTGCTCTTCCCATCCAGAAACTTTTTTGAATTCAAAATGTCAGAAATAGCGCTCTGTCTCTGAAAGGGAGGCCATTAAAGGGAGTTGTTGGCCTGGCTGAATAGGCGAGGTCTTCTGTTCCTCTGTAAAGGGGTTGGGGTTAAGATGATAGGCGGGAAGGGATCAACTCAATTGCTGTATTATAGGTTTTTGAAAGCTGAAAAGTTTTGCTTTTTAGCGTTTCAATTGCATGTTTTCAAAGCCTGGCCTGGCTGAAATCTGTTTTCCGCTCTCAAAAACCTACAATGCAGCAATTGAGTTATTTCTGTATTTTTGTTGTGAGTTTATCTTTAAATTCAGAACAACTAAAATGTTAAATAGTTAGGTCCTTCCACTGGATGGTATTAGTACTGCCACCCTCTAGTTTAGAGCGAACTGCGTGTTTTTGAGGTGGCAAAACCATGGCCACCCTTGGCCCCCCTTCTAGCTCCGCCCCTGATGTCACCCTCATCCTCTTGGACAGAGCAAAAAGCAATTTTCTAAGTTTTAGTTTTCTAACCTAATCCGTCTGTTAATATTCTCTGATTTTCTCCTCCTCGACCTGTTTAAGTTATTTCTTGGTCTTTGTTGTTCACTAATGTTTCTCGCAAACCTCTAAAAATCTTTATACAACTGATGGATTTATACTGAAATAACTAAGTAATAAATTATACATATAATTATATATAAATTATTACTTATTAATTATGTTTAAGCAATGATTCTAATAAATATGACATTGCAATTAAAATGATTTATTCCTTATGTTTGTAAAAGAAGAAAAGGTTAAAAGTTGCTAAAATTACGGAGACTTGCGCAAGTTCTATAACTTAGTTATATAACCTAGGCAGGAAATCAATATTTAGTTTTGTTTTAGTGGAATCCAGATTAAAGTGTTTTAATCACACATAAAGTAATTGTTAGAACACACGTATTTAATTTTATTTAATTTCCACATTAGAATCAAATTTAAATAAGAAATTACATTTTATATTCTTAGCTCCTATAAAGCACCTTTTCTTTTATTTAACCTTTGGTTTGTTTTCATTTCTTTTTTATCACACATGGCATAAAAAACACCCATAAAGGTCAGTTGCAGGTGATACGGTGTCTGGGCCGACACTGCTTAACTGTTTGTCACAATCTTGCTTCACATTGATAAGTTTGTAAAAAAAAAAAAAAAAAAGAAAGAAGCAGGCATCCTGTTAGATGATGTGGAACAACTGATATTTAAACATTTACCAAGATTTTATATTTATACTTCATCTTAGAGACGGATAAAATGCAAACTAACTTCTATTTCGGTCTCAGAAAATGCAGATGAACCTGAAGCGGCACATCCCCACCTACACAACAGGAAACGACCTTCTGTGAGGACGCTTTGGGACAGAGTTAGCTGGTTTACAGCATAAGGACTTTGATGATTTATTTTTAATATAAAGTGATTGAAGGGCCGCTCCTGCCTTCCGTATTTTCCATGTCTGAGTGTTCAGTGGAGTCTAGCTCCACGTCTCTGTCCTGCTTTAATCCTATTAGCTGGGAAGCACAAAGGGTAGATAAGAGGTTTATGTTTGTGTCGCTCACACTGAATGTTTTCTCTCTCCCTCGAGACACTAGAAAAGCTATATATTTGATCATTTGGAAAACCACCACTACACCTACTACATCTGGTGTGGATATCTTGAGAACAGGATTGGCTGAGAGGAAACACTGATGATGAATGAAGATAAAGTGTATGAGATCATCCTGAGATGGGTAAGTCCACCCTGACAATCTGAGCTGAGCTAATCATATTCCTAACAATAACGCATAGGCTTACCATCCCCTCGCTGATTTAGAGAGCTGATTTACTAAATTAAAACACCAAAAATAACAAAAACTGATTAAAAAAACTAAACAAAAAAGCATATATTGTCTTCATCCTTTTGACTCAAGAATTAAAAAGAATTTCCTTTTTATAAATTAAGTAAAGCATTGAGAAACAATATTAGCAATCTGTCAAATGTTTTCTTTTTTTATTTGGTACACCTACATGTTTCTGATGAGTTCAACTGAGTTTATTTCTTTAGCTTCAATTCACAGCACCTGTCAGCTCAAGGAACTTTCCAGAGACAAATCGATCAGATGAAAGGTTGAACGTTTTCTAAGGAAAACCTGCTGATTCACTCCTCCTGGATCAGCATGTGGAGAATGTAGATATTCTCTTGCATTTTGTCGTTTAGTCTACAGCAATCGCTCACAGTGAGCATGCATGAGGCGACAGTGGAGAGGAAGAACTTCCTTTTAACACAAAGAAAGCTCCATTAGAACCAGAACCAGTGTCGGTGTGAGCGGCCTTCTGCTGAGGAAGACTGAGGATTTGAAAAGACAGAAGCAGACATAGAAAAGGAACATAGAGGCACAGATCTATGATCATAAAACAAATGGAAAAAATGGAAAATGTAAAAATTTCTTTATTATAATAAAGAAAAAGGTTAGAAACGGAATTCACCTAAAAATCATTTAGAGGCAACAGCTTCCATGAGAGTTTTGATATATCTGGAAATGAGTTTTTTTTTTACTTCCTTTCAGTTTGTTTTACAGACATCATTTCTATTGTGATTGTATGCTTGAGTATGACCAGGGTGTAGAAGGTTTGGTAAAAACCACTTTAGCCAGCATTTTGATATTATATCAGATTAGTAGTCAAACATGGTGGAGGTGGTGTGATGGTCTGGGGCTGCTTTAAGTCTATAAGGATCTGGAAACTTGGTTTCACTGATGAATCCCTGATTTCTCTTCCTAGATCAGATTTCTCAAACTTTTCAGCTTCTGAGCGAGAAAATCTTGCCAGAGTCGACTCATGAACCAAATTACTGGTTTACTTTAAAAGAGTTCTGTAAAATCAATTAACCAACATTACAAACAGCATCAACAACCAAAGTGGTTGGTTGTGTCCTTTTTAAGTTATGCTTTTATGCACTTTAGCATCAATCTTTGTTGTTTAGTTTCTTCTGTAGTGGATCTTAACAATTAATACAGTTTGATCAAGAACCCAAAAGGGTCCAGACCTCCACTTTAGGGAACCGTGCTCAGGAAGTGCCTCAGCGGCAACAATTTTTGTTTATCCTCAATCGTTTATGAACGTGATTAGCAGCACGACGATTTAAAGCTTTCTCACGTCTGATTGGCCTTAAAAACGGGAAGATTTCAAGTTCTGTTTAAAGTCTGACTTAAATCCAGCTGAGATTACCTCAACTAATGATGAAATGATTTGTGTGAAGATTTACCCCCTTTCTTTAGATTTAGGAGGATATTTGGATCCTATTTTCCTGTGAGAAATATTTGAAAATTGACATGCAGTTGAAAATAGAAGTTTGTTTAAAATAAAATCCAAATAGGACAGAATCTATGAGGGGAAAACACTTTTTTACAGTTCGTATTCAACAGTGATAATCCCCCACGCTGTCATTTCAGCGCAACACTCCAGAAGAAGATTTAAAGCCGGAGGATTTCCAGCAGTTCAGGGACATCGGAGCGGCTTGTCTCAGAGGGGGGGACGGCAAACAGCTCCTAAAATTTCTCCAGGATGAGAAAAACCAGGTAAGCTGACTAAAAAAGAGGCAGACTGAGGGTCCGGGTTGTGTTCTCCCACCCTGCAGATCTGAAGTGACGGCGGATCGACTGCGTTAATCTGTCGGACAGCACTAAAAGCACATCCGCTCCATCCAGCTATGTTAAACATGGAGATGCAGCTGTTACTTGGTGCCTGCTGGCCTTTTGAGCTGAAGGTGTGGAGGGAAACAAGCAGATATTCAGTCAGATTTCTCGCTCCACTGCTAACACCCATCAACGTGGTGCTCCTCTAAGTGCCCTTGGTTGTCCCATCTCTCCACACTTCATGCAGCTGTGTTAACCCTACTTAAAGAAACACTCCCTACCATCACCTCCTTTGAAGGCTGGCTGCATTGAAGCTCTGAAATGATTGAATATGAAAAGAAAAGCCAGTTTTACAGACAGTGTTTTAATCTGAGGTGCAGCGTGAGGTTTTAGCCACAAAGCAGCGTCTGTATGATTTTCCTCTGAAAACAGTCGATCTTACCTCATTATTTTAGAATAAAAATCATCTAAAGTATTCCAGAACATTTTCTTAGACACAATGTAAACCCCAACCTTGAAATTCTTTATATTTAGGTCAGTGCAACATATTGTTTTTTTGAGTGCAGGTGTGTAAAGCTGAAACGTTTGGATTAAACTGAACTATTGGTGTAACAGTTAGGTAAAGATTAAATACCTTTTTTAAGAACATTTTAGCTGGAATAAGTAAGTAATTGAGTAGATTTTGACCATAAGACTCCACTGGTTAATTATTTGACTAAAGGATGTATCTAACGCTGCAAAGCCGTTACTGAAGTTAAAATGTTACAATCAGATTTTCGCAGAAGAAAAATTTCAATCTAACTGAATAATTAATGCACCATAAAGCTGTTTGTTGATGGACAAAAAAAAAAGAAAAACAAGAGAAAAGAAACATTTATGATTCTTCTCAGCTTAAGAAATACATTTTCATCATGATAGACATTTATAGTGGTTTAAAGTGCATTAAAATAAACTGACATGATTGCTCTCTTAGTATTGCTGTTTTTATGGAAATGATTGCACAAGTCTCCGTAATCTCAGCAACTTTTAACATTTTCTTCTTTTACAAGCAATAGGAATGAATAATTTTAATTACAATGTCATTTTTATTACAATCATTACTTAAACATAATGAATAAGTAATGATTTATACTTAATTATATGTATAATTTATTACTTAAGTCTGGGTAAAAAAGAGGTATGAAGAAGCGAAACTTAACTCTTCTGCAATTAAATGTTGTTATAACTTTGTGTAATTTAATGAAGTCACTTTTAGACTGGAACATGTTGTCTGAGCGCACGCTGAATGGGCTCTGTTAGAAGAACAAATAAAAGTTAGATTCAAACTTGCTTTATGAACTTACATTACCCCGGTTAAGATCAATCAGTGGTCTCCTGATGTGCCAGACACATGTGTTAAGTGCTTGGAAGGAAAGGGTACTCTATATCACTGTGTATGGGACTGCCCAGATATAAAAAAATACTGGAAAGACATTGTTCTGACTTTATCTGACATCATTAAAGTGAAGATACCTCACCTGGCAGAAATGTGTATACTCGGTATATATCCAAAAAACTTTGTTGTTACTCCTAACAAGTCAACTTTAATTGATTTTGGCCTCCTACAGGCGAGGAGGATGATTGCTCTGTCCTGGAGGAAAATGGGTGTGCCCTCGATAAATGAGTGGATAAAGGAGATGGCATCTTGTGTGATGCTGGAAAGCAGGCACTTGCAGACGGGGGTGCTAAGGGGGCTTGAGCACCTGCCCCTTTTGCTCCATGATCCCAATGTGCCCTTTTGGTCCTTTTTTTTTTTTTTTTTTTTTTATTAAATTTTTTTTTATTTGACACATGTACTGAAATTATTATTATTATCTTTTTTTTTGGCAAGAAAAACAATACAATAAGCCCTCCGGTCACATTGTTACCTTTGACCTTTTGCCGGTGACGACGCACTTGCCTCTCGCACAGTCAGATAAGGCGGCTAACTGCGGAGCTAAAGGTAGCGAACATTCCACATTACACTGTGGCCGCTGCTCATTCGGCCCTAAGCAAGATCAACCATGATCGGATGGATGGCTATGTCGTCAGTCTGCACCGCCTCTCCAATGTCAACCTGAATAGAGATGTAAGTGAAACCAAATGAGCCCCATGGATGATGCAGTATTGTTTGATCTAAAACACTGTTTACTCTGTGCTTTTAGTCTTTTACATTGAAAATTATGTTTTTTAATTCACAAAAAACTGTTCTGTAATGATTACAGAACAGTTTTTTTGTGAATTAAAAAACATAATTTTTGGTGAAAATACTGGAGTAGGCTTGCTACTTGTCAGACAACGGAAAACTTTGAACGTTGTATAATTTCTCTACTTTAGTAAAGAGTAGCGGTTTAAACGGAGGAAAGTATAGGACGCGGCGCGCCTTTCTCTGAAGAACTACTGAGTGGGAGGAGAGAGCCAGATGAGGAAAAGCTGTTCTTATCTATCGATTCAGTATTTTTATCATACAGACATTAGGCTGTTGTTCTTGTGTTTCCCTTAGCTTTGATTGTATGTCTCACAATTTTGTAATTTATCATTGTTCATTAAACTCTGAAAGCTATGTGACTTTGTTAATATTCTGTCCTAAAATGCGATAAGATGTGCCCTTTTTTTTTTTTAGCACCTGCCCCTTTAGTGGTCTCTGCACGGCCCTGCTGGAAAGGCTGACTTATATCACCAGGGGAAGGGCTACAGAGTTTAAGACTGTGTGGAATCCCTTAATAGAGTTTCTTCAACGTCAAAGAGCTCAAATAACTTAAAACTGCTGCGTTGACATATGTTGTTGAGTGTTTGTGTTTTGTTTAGTTTTATTTAATTTTGTTAAGTGTGTGAAGTATGTGAAATGTTTTGTGGAAATTCTAACTGTTCACTTTTTGGATGCTATTGTTTTGATAACCGTCTCTTTGTACAAGTGAAATATATCTATAAAACTCAATAAAGATATTGTTGAAAAAATAAATAAAACTTGCTTTATAGTCAAACTGATAACTGAGCAACTTTCATTTTAAAATATAAAAATTTGTTCAATCCAATCCACTTTATTTATATAGCACGATTTAAATAAACACAAGGTTTCCAAAGTGCTGCGCAAGAAAGATAAAATAACTAAAATAAATAAAAGTAAATAAAATAAAAGTTAAAGAAAATCAACACAAAGTCAAACATATTTAAGGTAAAAAACTATTAACTAAACAAGAGAAACTCAACTAAAATAATTATCTCAATAAACATATTAGGAGAAATGGTTAGAAAGATAAAAAGATTTATTGATATTACAGTTTTGCAGGGATTTTATGTTTGAAAACCAAAGTTTATCTTGAAGAGTTTTATAACAGGTTGAAATTACTTTTAAAATAATTTAGAGCAATTTAAATTGTGTTCAAACTATTGCACAATGCAAAATAAGATAAATAAATCATTATTTGGTAAAATAATGAATTAATTTTCTAGAATCCAGAATCAATAACCTTTTAGATAGTTCATTTTTAAACTTCTGAGATTGTTCCTTCGTTTGCAGAAATTTTAGCTTCTTTAGTTAAGTTTGGTTTTTAGGAGAGTAGAGCTCATAGCTGGCAGACACCAGAGGACTTATGTTAAATGAGTCTCTGTTCATATTTTAGCAATCAAAAGTGTTGAGCATATCAAGAAACACATTAATGTCATTTAAGTGTGTAAATTGTAGTTGATATAGTGTCTTAACTTTATAAATTGTATTTTTAAGCAATAGGGACCTTCTTTGTGTCTGCAATAAAGAAATAAGTTGAATAAACAACAGTTTAAAACATGTAAGCATCGTGTATCTAGCATGTGTTCAGTAAAAGCTTCTGTTGGCTTGTTTTACATAACATTAAACAGATGAAATTATCACAATACTGTGATCTAAAATCCAAACTGTTTAGCTGTAAACTTTTTCCTATCTTTTGCCAAACCTGCAACCTCTTTTTGTCTGCTTGATCACTTAAGGTTTTTACATTTTTATGATCTAACCTCCCTCTTTCCCTCAACAAATAGTTTTCGTTTTTCAGTCTGTTTGTTTCTTGCTCTATAAATTAATTGTGAGGCTTAAAAAATCTGCCAGATCAGAGAATTTAAAAAAGCAGGAATGAATGAATAATGGATTATTGTGGTCATGATAGTCAGCTTGATCAATTATCCCGATGGCTCTTTTCTGCATGCAGTTTTAATGATGTCCTATAGATGTTACCTCAGACTTCAACATAGCTCAAATATGGTAAAACTCATTAAATAATAAAGACTACGTCATTCTTTATCATTCAGAAAATGTTTTGTTTTACTGAGAATTGCGATTTTTCTATATAATTTATTCTGAGACATGATGAGACTCTTTCAGCACATATTTTAGTCAATAATTACACCTAATAATTATATTTCATTAACTTGTTCTGACTTTACCCCAAATATTTTGACTTTCCCATTTATATTTCTTTTAGAATTTGGAAATAACATGAATTAAGTTTTTTTCCAGCTTCAAGGATAATTTGATTCTGTCAAACCTTCTTTGTAGCTCATTCATCTCTGATGTGATTCCATCCAGGATCTTTATTTATTGTTGCATTTTATAATTTAACAGTAAAAATAATGTTTGAATCATAGATTAGAGCAAACATTTCAGCCTGTGACCCCAAAAAATAACAAAGCAACAGTCTGGAGATCACCTAAAAATAAATATTCACTTACTTACTTAACTCTGGTTTAAATTATATTGAATTTTAAGGAAAGGAGCTTTTATTACTTATTTAATTCATAATTCAAATGAGCTTTTATTTATAAGGAAATTTAATTATTCAATTGGACATTTTACAATTTAATATTTTACATAAATTAATAATTATTAAATCTGCTGACTTTATTGTATATGTATTTAATTAAAGAAACAATCACATTTATGAATTTCATGATTTATTTTAGCCCTCAATACATTTCATGGATCAAATCACAATGATTGTGAGAATCATCTTTCCACCTCCCACTTGGTGTCTTATGTTCCTTTAGGGGAAAATCACCCCCACTTTGGAAACCCCTGATTTAGATAATATATATAAAAATAGGAAAATCTCATAGTTAAGCAGATATAAGCCTGAATCCTGCTTTTGCTCTACAAGGATCAAACTGTCCACATGCAGCCGAATATTCTGTTTCTGCTGACAATACTGACCAATAAAGCTGTTCATTTTGTTCTGCAGGGGAACGTTATGGTAAATAAAGATGTTTTAACCTTTCAGATTAGTGAAAGTGCATCTTTTTCATTCATACAGGGAATCATGAAGTCCATGGGCTGTGGGCTCTTAGCACCTCTAATGAAGGAAGTTGTTAAGAACAAGAAGAGTCGTGACGATTGCCAGGCTGCCATCATGCAACTAACCAAGGTAGGTTTTAGCAGAATGTGATATTTTAACTGATTTCAGGAAGCACAACTGTGCAGGATACAGATTTTAATATCTGCAAATATGAATCATATGATATCAGGGGTGGAAACTCCAGCGTGATTAATATTAACAGGCGGTATGACCTTTTTATCTTATCACAGATATGTTAACTGCAAATTCTACTTCTCATACCCCCCTATAGGGTTTTGCTTAAACTGGCAAAAAGCAAATAAAAATCCCTCTTTTTCAAACTGAACAGATATGTTATGTTACATGAATGAAAACAGAGATTTTCTCGAAGGCTAAAAGTTACAAGAAAAAAAGACAGCTGTAACAAAATGAAGGACCTTAAGACTAAAGGATGTTCTACGGCCTAAAATGAAAAATAAAATACAATCTAAGCCTTCAAACATCCTGCAGAAACATTATTCATATCAAGGCTAGTTAAAATTTTTCATATATTTATGATAATAATGGCTAATTAATTTTTCTTTGGGATTAATAAAGTATTTTTTATTTGAACTGAATTCATTAGCAATACACACTGCAAAAAATTCAAATCTACATAAGTCATTTTTTCTTGTAATAAATTTTTTTTTTTTTAATTGAGGAGGTAATTGAGACACTTTGCCAATAGAACAAGACAATTTACATTTAAAATAAGAAAAAACACAATTGCATTGTCTTATTTAAAGTGCATATTATCTAATTATCTTATTTCTAGACTAAAAATACTAATTCCATTGGCAAATTATCTCATTTACTTACTCAAATGAATGGTAAATACACTTAATTTAAGGCATTTTTTTCTCATTTTTAGATGGTTTTTGCAGTGCAGATACTGGCCTTTGTAATAATAAGATAATTTAGAAATACAAGAATTTGAAAAATCTTATTTCAAGTGCAAGATATCTTAAAAAACTTAAATCTTATTTATCTGCACAGCTATGGAGCAAATACACTTTTAAGACGTTTTTACAGATTTTATTATTTTAAAGTAAAAAAAAAAAAACCTTTATGGTGCTTCTTTGTTTTTGTTGTCTACAGCAGCCTCTGCTTCAGCTGAGTCAGCTGCACATCTGTCTCTGTCTCAGCAGAAATGGCCAATATAGACACATAAAACCGTTTCCTAGGAACTGCTGTCAGTGAAAATAAAAAGCTTAAGTTCAAACGAAAGGCCTGCTGCAGTTCGAGGTAATTTAAACTAAATGAGATGCTCTGTTTTCTAGATTTGCAGCTCAGAAAGCCTGGTGGAGAGCTTCATTGGATTAATAGAAGACATGGATCCAGGTGCCATTTCTGAAACCATTTTAGCCCTTCTTCCACATCTTCAAACAGGTGTGTGAACGCATCACTGATTCACTTCTAACAACAGAAAAACGCTTTAAGGTTTTTTTTTTCTAGCATGAAAGGTCCTGGTAAAGTAAAGATGTCAAAGTGGATTCAGTTTGTGAAAGATTTGGTTTGTCTCCATTAAAAATATGGTGTCTAGCGCCCCCTGCAGCACACACTGAAATAATGTTAAAGAAATTTCAGTTTAAATCCATTCTGCATAGCATCATTTAATGAATTGAAATCTTTGCTTTTTTTCAGTTCTCTTTCAGCTGGAGGAGAACCGAGCGGCCTGTTTGGGTTTGACTCTATCAGCCCTTCAGCAGCAGCTGTCCAGGCTGCCTGTTCCCTTCACCCTGCAGCAGGAGGAGGCTGATGAGCACGGCCTGTGCCACTGCTGCATCGCCCTGGCCATGTTTGCCAAGGCTTTTATAGACGACCTGAAGAGGAAGGAGGAAAAGTGTCATCCCACTGCTGAAGAAGAAGCTATGAAGGCTGAAATCTTGAAGTTGTAGGTTTATGATTCACTATCTTGTTGCTTAAAACACCACAATAGCAGCTTTAATGATGCATCTGGAAGAGTCGGGTATAAAGAGTTAGATTTTTCAGCTCTTTAAATCATTATTTATGGCGATGAACTTAGGTATTTCAGTTTCAATTAAAAAAAAAAATGCAATTTTGCAAAAAGTATTTAAAATGTATCCCTTAGTGATGATAGTACCAAAATAAGTTTTTGTTTTTTCAAACAGCTGCATGAGGAGTTTAAAGGAACCTTTACTTGAAGCTGAACTGAACCAAAATAAAAAATCTACTTTGTGGCTCTTTGCAGCAGAGATAATGGTAATAATAAAACTAGATCATATAAGTCAAACACTTTTAGGGGTTTCTCTTGTATATTTGTTAATGTTTTATAATTTGCATTTCAGGTCAGCCTACCTGCGATCAAAGAACCTATTCCAGGACTTCTGCTCTTCAGTTCTCTGAAAAAATTCCCCATGATTGATACCAGCCTGTCCAAGGAGTCACTGGCATGTCTGGCCTATCTGCTGTTTGTCCAGCTCATAACCATCGACATGTTTCCAGCTGTGTTCAGGTGAGACTCGGACCATCATTGTGAAGGTTTTCCCACCTCTTAAGAGAGTATAAAAAAAATTAACTCTTGCATTTGTTTCAGTCCTGTATTTATTCTTCAGTGCAACATGGATCACATCAACCAGCTCCTCAGTAGGTAGGCTATCAGTTCAATGAAAAGTTCATTTTTAATTTTGAAAATGCAATGAAAAATGCTACTTAAATTTCTATTTTTGGCAGCAAAAAGGAATCCTATTTGCTGAAAGGACTGGTATGAACACCCATTATCCTAGATGGAAAAAATGACAGGAGACTCTATTAGAAATGGAGGCAGAACACTTTAATTGTTTTTCATAATTTGTCTTAGGCATTGTTTTCCAAAAGTTTGGAGAAAGTGGAAGACGACAGCCTTCCTGTAGGTCTGCTAGACCTGAAAAGCTTCTATAATGCACCGCAGGTAAGACACAAGAAAGACCAACAACAGAAAACTGCTTTAAAAGAGATTTAAATAGTTTATGATAAATGCCTCTGATGTGGTTTTTCCTTAAGATGATATGGTAATACAAAAACATTTTCCTTTTTGGTGGATTTCAATACAGATAAAAAGCTAAATTATAGAAAGCATTCATTATATTTCACTTTCTATTAAAGTTCCTTTCAAAAGTCTTTGATAGAACGGCTTTAATATAGGTAAAACAAGTCGCTTATTTTTTTTTTTTTTTCACAATTTGTTTTTGGTTCACAGCACTTTAAACACAGATTAAAATATTTAAAGGTATATAGTCATGTTTTATGTCTTTGCCAAAAAGGAAAAAATCCAGTTAATTCTGATCAAATAACGCTATAAACTCTAATCCTCCATCCTCATAGTGTTTTGATCTTCTTTTTTGAGCCTAAAGAGAACCTCAGCACTAGGTGCAGTGAGCTGAAATTAACACATGTGGCGCCATCTACTGGCAGTACTGCTAGAAAGCCAGATGGTGACCATTGATGGAGCTACTAAATAAGTCCCGACTGAGCTATAATCCTGCCTGAAAACCAGCAGCTTGAAGGATAGGGGTTAAAAGCAGCGCTAACACCAGCAGCACTATCAACCAAGACATATTCTCACATTTCTATCAACTTCGTTCACAGTGACATCACCATATTTGCCAGGGTCCGTTTCAATAAAGCAGGTTTAACACTCAGATTCAAATCTGAAACTCAGAATTGATCTAGCCTAAAGACGGGAACTCTGGGTTTTCGGTTATAATTTATTAATCTCTGAGGGGGTGAATTTTGCCAAGTAACCATGACAACAGGCAACAGGAAGAGCCAATTTCATCCCACTGGAACTAGAGATTTTAATGCAAAAATAAAATAAATTAATGTAGAGTGTTTTAATAGAGAAAAGGCGCTACAGCAGCAAAGAAGAGGAAGGTGGTGAAGGAGAAGAGTGTTGCTCAAATTAATGCAGACGTTTATATGAAGTGGCCTATGGCAGGCCATTTTCACATTTATTAAAAGCACTCTCTGTCCTTCCATTTGTAGATCACTAAAATAGGATTCTTCCTGATCTAAATCACTTTCCTAGTCGGAATTGAAATAATATAGTTTCTAAATTACATTTTTGCAGCCGAAACTGAAGTTAAAAAAAAATAAAACAAAAACAAATTCTAGTTGTAAGGATTAGGTTTTATATATCTAGAAACATTTACACATTTTAACCGGCAGTTTTGACATTTATCAGCTTGACTGACATGTATTTTATGATATCTGAAATACACTTTTTCATAGTCAATATACTGTAATACAAATGAGCAGTACAAAATATATATAATTAATTTCTAGACATCCAGAATATTTATTCTAGATGTGGAGAACGTCATTTTGTTTGTAAAGGTCATTTTGACGAGGGAAAACGTTTTTTCAGATATCAGAAATACATATTCAGTTATATTAATATGTTTCAAAACGGCTTGCCATAGTTGTTAACCACAATAACATTATGGGTCAAACTAGTTTACTGCTATATTGGTGGTAAATCAATGTAATCTATTTAGGTGTAATCACCTGGAATCAGTTTTTCCCTGCTAAAAAACAACTTTTCTTCTTCAGGACTTGGTTCTAATGCTGTAATTGATACAATCATAAACATTTACATCAGATAAAAAAAATGAAGAGATCATTTTAAAAATGCCTTTTGTATTTAAACCTTCTAATCTCTGTCTGATATTACCAGAGCTTAGATCAGTGGTTGAGCTCAGGATCTGCTGGGAGTTTTATAGATAATTATTATCAGTCACTATAATGTGATCCCTGAGGTGCATGAAGGGACAAAATGTATCATAAAATAAATAAATGTATCATATAATTGAGTTATAGTAAGTTATAAAATACATAATTGATTAGATAAAAGTATAATTAAATGATAAATAATACATTTACAATGAATAAGTAATTAAATGTCAGATAGAAAAATAAACGTATTTAAAAATTAATTATTTACTTCACTGTAAAGAGAAAAAAATAAAGATCTGTATTTTTAGGGGGGGGGGACTCTTATTTTTGGACTGATAAGTTTGGGAAACCCTGGATTAGATCAGCTGGAACATTTTAACAGGACAGAAAAGACTAAAATACTTTTTGAAGGACCGTTTCTTCACTTTTCTGGTGTTTGTCTCGTTTAAATTAGGCAAAAATATTTAAGGAAACTAAAAAATGTTTTCAGTGATCTAAATAATCTGTTCTGAAATGTATAGAACCTGCGACGAGTTCTCACTGACTGCCCCTTTCAACATCTGGTAAGTAGTTCATAACATGATAAATGAAAATCTGATCTTAGATCGTGTGAAAATAATTTAGTAATTTTATGTTTGTTTCTTCAGAGAGAATCAGGACTGAAAATATTCCAGCTTTTCATAAACAAACTCGACGTTGAAGCAAAGCATAAATTCTTCAGGTCAGAATTTAGGGGATTATTAAACCTAGATCAGAATTTAGCTTTTGTTTACCAATAAATGCATATTTCAGATATTTACCAATGGACCTGGTTTTAAACCTGTTTTTTAAATGTTTGATGCTTAATCTGAATAAACACCATTGATCATCGCTCCCCTCCTTTGCAGGTGCATGTTAAAGACAAGCCACCATGCAGGCGTTGAAGGCTACATAGTGAAAAACATCAGGAATCAGGTCCATCTGTCTATAAAGGTGAGAATTAGGAACCTTTTTGGCATCTTAACAAAGCTGTTGTATTTTTATGAAAGAGAAAAACTCAGAAAATACACCTACATTATCTTCATTTGATCATCTAAACATACAATTAAAGGACTATTTCTGATCAAAGTTGAGATAAAGAGTCTCTTTTAGCAGCTGATCTGCACAGTGACCGCAGACGTTCATTTTTCTAGCTAATTTCTAAGTCATGGAAATGTGGGTTCAGGTCTGCAGGCAGGTGGATTCACTCTAGGACCTTTATGGAGCCACTTTGTGGTCATTGTTCCGCTGAAGTCTCAGCCATGTTCCATCTGAAATGCTCTCACTGATGCAACCAGGTTTGGGATTAAAATCTCACCATCCTTGTCCCTGTTCATTTTCCCCTTAACGCGGATCTGTCATTCAGCCCCAGAGCATGATGCTTCCACCCCTGTGCTTCACAGTAGCAATAATTCAATTAAATTCAGTTTATTTATATAGCATCAATTCACAAAACGTCATCTAAAGGCAATTTACAGTTCACCCAGATCATCCAGTTTTAGATTAATAATCTAGCTGAGTATATCAATCTCAGAGGTCAGATTAAGCAACAATCCAGATCTTTTATGGAATCAAATCAGTTCCCTCCTTTGAAGACAACTTTTCTGCAGAAGCAGAAATGTTTGAAGCATATGGGAGAAGGAAATCCCTCATTATAGATAAAACTGATTTTTCCTGCAGAGGTCAATTAGTTTATAATCCTAAATACATTCAATAAAAGAAAAATGATCCTTGGAGTTCACTGGTTCTTTTTTGTAAATTTTTAACCCAGTTAAAGGTTTAATCTGCCCAACCTCTCTGTGTCTGATGTTAGCTTTGAGCTAATAGCTCTGTATGTGTAACTCCTCTGCAGGCTGACGCCAACAGGTGGTTCCTGGGAGCAGAGCTGCTCCCGCTGCTTGATCTGGTGCTCAGTTTACCACAAGGAGCAGAGACGGATCTGCTCGCCAACATGGACAGGTGAGTGATACGCTCCTTTTTCTTTTCGCTGCTCAACCCCAAACACATCCGATAATCACCATCAGAAGAGGAGATCATGTTTAAATACTTAACTGACTGAACCAGCAAAGTCTGTTTATGCACCAATAATGTTTACTTTCACAAACTGACAACAAACATTTAAATAGTTTTGAAATTTTTAGCGGTTTTTATTTTTATTTAGTTTTGAATCCTGATTTTTAATTCTAATTCAGTTTAAATTAATTTTTTGTATTTGTTAGCTTGTTTATTTTAGGTTTTATTTTTTGAAAATACTTAGTTTCACTATAGTACAGTTATAGTCTTTCATTTTATATGAATAAAATAAATAAATAAATAATAGAAACAAAATTCCAGATAAAGACAGACTGCTGCAGCAACAAACAGATAACCTGACTGCTGTGCTGCCATCTGCTGGCGAAATGCTGTACAGTGAAGAACCAGAAATCAAACCTCATATTAATAAGGTTAAATTAGGGTGACCATATTTGCATTTTGAAAAACCAGGACACCTTGGAGCGGGGGGGAGGCGGCGGGGGATCTCTGTTCCCATGCATAGGCCTAGGTAATCCTACAATAACATCATATTAACAGTTGATTTATTAAAAATGCTTTTCAGTAAAAGTCAACAGCAATAACTCCAATAACAAATGATAATTTTATTCAAAATGTATTTGTTAAAAATGCTCAACAATTCCTGTAATGAATGAAAAGCACAATGAAAGAAATAATGTCTCATCTAAACATCCCTTACTTAACAATAAAAGTTAAAAATAACTCTCAACTCCCAATATGATGATACTCAGCCTCAGCAATGAACGAAATAATGTCTGTTCTGTAGGTTATTGGAAAAAATAAACAAATGAGCTAAATAACAAAAAATACCTCTTTTGTAGCAAAAATAACTCAAAATGTACCAAAAACGAAAAAAAAAAAAACATATCAATAGACTATCTTTACTTTCAGAGTCCAGGTGGCTTTTCAGATCCCTTGCACCTCCATTGGACACTGAGACATATGTGCCTGCTTTGCACGCTGTGCACAAGGCCTCCCGTTTGTCTCGATCCGGCCTGAAAGCGGGTAATTTTAAAAAACAGGACATTTCCTCACTTTCTAAAAAAAAAACCGGGACGCCCAGGACAGGACGTGAAATACGAACATGTCCTGGGAAATACAGACGTTTGGTCACCCTAGTTAAATAATAATTGGATTGTATTAATTTCACACAGGAGAATTTTACCTATGCATTTAACCCGTCCCCTTGGGGAGCAGTGGGCTGCCATTGTGTGGCGCCTGAGAAGCAGTGTGGGGTTAAGGGTCTTGTTCGGGAACCCAGAGTGGAGGCTGTGGAGATCAAACCGGATACTTGCAACCATCTCAGAGCAAGAGTGCACTGCTCTAATCACTAGGCCATCACTCCCCTCTGATGCCTTATGCTCTCGGCATGCAGATGCACACTCATGATACGCATGATAAAGACGCAAGCGAAAACTAAGCACAGTCTCTCCTAAAGCTCCGTTTGTTTTAATTAGGTTTGCACAGCTTCAGTTAGTTTTTGTTTCTTTTTGCAAGGTCTTGTTTTAATTAGTGTTGCACCGATACTGATACTAGTATCAGTATCAGGGCCCCGATCCAGCACTAAAATGATCGGTATCGGCGAATACCAACAAATAGGGCACTGATACCATTTTGAGAGTCAAAAGTTTCTTAAACTATTGTCACCCTTTCCAGGTAGGCGATAAAAAGTTCTACTGGATTCACTTTGTTTTAGTCTTTTTCCTGCTTCACAAAGGTAGGCAGCAGCTTGACAAAGCCATGACGGCAATTATTTTACATCTAAGTAGTCAATTTCAAACAGATGGTATCAGTATCGGTCAATGCTGCACAGACAGGTATTGGGTATCAGTATTGGGGCCAAAAAATGGCATCAGTGCAACACTTGTTACTTCAGTTCATGAAAAAGTTTTTTTTAATTCCAGTTCTTGACATTTTGCAAGTTTAACCTAATGATAATAACCTTGTTGACAACAATACGGTCGCTGACAGGTGCAAATGCACAGAAACGACGAAACGGGATGGAAAAACTTGTGATGCAAACTCCAATAAAAGACAAGAACAACAAGAAAAAAAACATAAAAGGAAGGCACTGCAAACAAAACATGCTGCAGTTACTGAAAATTTTAGCAAAATTCTACAATTAATCAAAAAATGCAAACAAAATAAGATGCAACCACAGAAAGAAAATAATGCAATTAGCTAAAAAAGCAGAAAACTTGCTCCACTAAACAGAAATGCTGCATAACGCTACAGGGAGTCAAACAAAGAACAAAGCTTGTCGAACCAGACGCTCCGTACAAACAGGAAGTCAAGCTTTAGTAAAAAAAAAAAAAGTTGGGATGAGAAAGGAGACATTTATCCTTTGTTTCATTTTCTATTCTTGTTTCAGTATTACAGAAAAACAGCACCTTATTGTAACATAAGTAACACTCTGATCTAATAGAGTTTGATCAGAGTTTGGCTCCCTCTAGTGGTCTGGAGCATTTCTATTTTGTTGCAGTGAATTTGCAGCTGTTTTAACCATTTGCAACATCTCTTTCTGTGATTACAGCATTTGTTGTTTGCAATTGTTTTGATGCAGCATGTTTTTGTTTGCAGTGTTTTTCTGCAGCATTTTGCATATTTTGCAGCTTGCAACACACGTTTTTGTAGCTTGTTTCGTGGTTTGCAGCGCGTTTGCACCCGCTGGCCACCATACAACTGAAAGAAAGAAACCAGATTGTTTTGCTTTGTTTCTGTTTTTTTTAACCCAGAATAATGGAGAGTCTAAATCTTCTGCGCTATCTGCTTATGCAAGACAAGGAACTGAGGAGAAACGTGAGTCAGCTTCATTTGTTTAGTTTGATCAATGCAAAAAAAAAAAAAAAAGAACAAATATAAACAGCTTTTTTAACTTTAGGCTAACATGTGGGAGGACTTCTGCAGGATCAAAGATGACTACCTAAGAATGCTGAGAGTGAGCATCAGCATGTGGAGAGCATATTACTCTGCTGAGATGAAAGCACTGAAGGAGGATCAAAGGCTGAAAGCAAAAGGTAAAATTTAGCTGCTAAACAGACAGAAAGAGAGAAACAGATCCCTTTATTTCTGTGTCTGTTCGTCCTGCAGAGGCTAAGGAGAAAGCTAAGTCTACCAGATTGTTAAGACCCATAACGGTGAAGCATGAAAAAGTTCCCCACATGTCTCCAGAGATCCAGCACCAGGTAGAGATTTCTGCTCTTTTAATCAAATGTTATGGAGAAAAAACAGAAAAGCAAAGGTTGTTTTTGTGACTCAGGTGCTGCAGAGCGCTTTGGTGACGTTTGACTTGATGGAAAGTCTCATCGTCCGGATAGACGAGATCACAGAGGAAAAGCTGGGGGAGCTTCACTGACACCGATCTGCTTGGGTTTTTGGCTGATAACAGAAAGCCTTCAGCGGTTCCAAATGTTTATTTAAGCTTTTGTTGAAATTATTTGACCAAACAGAGAAGAAAACAGTTTGCATCTGTGCTACTTATGCTTCACGTAGCTTCGTGTACGAACTCTGGTGGCATGGATCATAACATGCCTTTCAGCATTTCCCACACAGGACTGGACTCGACGATGCGGGCCCGGGCCAAAGACATCCGCTCTCGGATTTTATCCACGTGCGGCTTGCTGGTGGCCTGCAGGAAGTTAATGTTTGTCTTTACTTCAAACTAAGAACAACAGAAAAGAATGACTGCTTTCCTAAATAACCAGTTACCTTGGCAACCGTCAGCATCGCTTTTGTTATCTGAGGAGCGTTTCGTACAGGAAGGACCTTCAGATTGCTGCCAAGAAATCTGAAAATAATCAAAGTTTTCATCTTTCTTTATTCACTTGACTTGATTATGTATAAGCTGTTAGTAAAATATTTTCTCTAAGTTATTCTGGGTCTCTAATAAGGGGAATGTTTCCATGCAAAGATGGCAGACATTGATAAGATGTACCTGTGCTGAATGTGAGCCAAAACCTGCAGCTCTTTGCTGCCATTAAAGGGAGAATAGAGAAGCAAAAAGCAGTTCCTGTGAACTTGGACAAACTTTTCAATCCGTTCATTTAATCCGGATTCCTGTAGAGGATCTGGGACGTCTTTAGGATCCACCAGGAGAAATGCAGTCCCTAAAGAATTAAATCAACCTAAATTAAACTTCATACAGCAAAGCAAAGCTTTATTAATGATAAGTAGATTTTAATCCCAACACTAAAAAGACTCATAACATGGGGAAGATTTAGGTTTACAGTTGTTTTCATTCAGGAAAGGAGTTTGTAACTGATAATAACTGTAAATATATCTCTGAGTACAAAATTGGAAATAAAGCTAAATCTATTTTTCTTAAAATACATGCATTAAAATGTTAAGTGAGACACTTTAACAATGGCATAAGACAATTTAATTTGAAATAATAAACTGTTGCATTGTCTTATTTCAAGTGCATAATATCTAATTATCTTAAGAGTAGATTATCTTATTCACCTGCTCAAATTAAAGATAAATTCACTTAATTTAAGAAACTTTTACTTATTTTTAGATCAGTTTTGCAGTGTGTAAAAGGAGGATCATTATTTGCATTTTAATTAAAACAAATTAAGATAGTTCTAACAGTATCTTTATTTAATTTGCTTTCCTTCAAAACAACAAATCTCAGTGTGTCTTATTGGTATTTAATGAAGTAAAAAAAAACAAAAACAAAAAGTGGAAAAAGGAATTTAAAAAGTGACTCAATCCTTTTTTTCTTTTTTTTTTGCAGCTGCAGGTCAGATGTCTGTTTTTACAGAAACTGTTTTTTTTTATTCTTATTTTACTAACTCTAAAGTTATTAATTCAATAAATCATCTGTATCTCTGGCTCTATATCCTGTTTCATTGCCTTAAAGGACGCTGATCACCCACCTCAGCCTCCAGCCTTTACATCGTCCATCATTTAGCTCCATCCATCTTTTATAAACTCTGAGAGCTTCTCTGTCCCTGCTTAAAGTATCACATCCCACAGCATGATGCTGCCACCAGCATATCTAAAAACCGTGTTGATATCAGGCCAATGTGCTAGTTTGCTAGATGATTGGTAGTTTTCCTTACACAAGTTCTGATCTAAATGCTACACCTTTGTGTAGCATTTAGAAAACGCATTTATATTGGTATAAATATGATTTTTATAAAAAAATTATCTAACTGAAACATAAAGATTAGTTAAACAGATTGTTTTAAGACTTTAAATATTTATACAGGATTTTTTTCTGCTTTAATATTTCACTTTTATGAAAGTGTGTTTAATATCTACTTCACTTTCTATATATATATATATATATATATATATATATATATATATAGGCTATATATATTCAAGTAAAAGTAACACATATTTGGTAAAAAGGCTGATGAAGTACTGAGTAACTTATAACATCTGATATTTAGATTTTGATGTTAAATTATGGTATCTCCAAGAATCAAATACAACAATTAACATAAAAATAAAAGGAATTTAAAAATAATAATTCTAGTTAGAATAAACACTTTTCCAAAACAAGGTTTCTTTATAACTTTAAACTTTTAAAACCAGTACATCCAGCGTCAAAATGTACATCTTCCTGTACTGATGAACTTAACCTCCAAATATCATGATAGGTTCAAGCAAGCTTGGTGAAAAAAGTTCCTTTTGACATTAACTGTGTGTCTTTACCTGCACAAGTTTCTATTTATTCACTAAATTTACTCAAGATGGAAGAGAAGTTAAACATTTTGCAGTTTAATTACCGTAGTTAAAGTTAAAAGTAAATACTTTTTCTGTCCAGAAAAGGACTCAAGTATAAGTTACTACCCACCTGTGATGAAACTAAAACATGGAGAAAAGCTGAGATGTACCTGAAAGAGGGAAAATGAAGGAACCAGCTTCAACGCTGTCAGAGAACCTGATCCTGTGCTGCTGTGCGCTCAGCGTCCTGCAGGTGTCGTGGTTCTGCCAAAACATTTCAGAAATTAAAGATGTCGCTCGCGAAATGTCAAATCATGTCCTATGCTAGGTTAGCAAAACAGCTTAAATCGGCAGATTTTAACGTTCTTTCATAAAAGGGGTGTTTTTTTTCGTTTAAAAATTTTTTTATCGTTCAAATCATATTTACCTGGAGAGACGAGCTAATTATAATTGTAGTTTTCCACTGAGCAGTTGGTTCTCCGGAAGTAGCCATTTCTGATAAGAGCCGGATTGATGACGTAAGGTATAAAAACGACGAAACAATCCTGTATGGCAAGTCATTTTGACATACAATCCAAGCTACCCACTAAAAAATATCCTGGGAATAAAATAATTTCTACTGGTAAAAACCTACTTAATAGTACAAATTGTTCTTAGGTGAATTTAAAGTTATAATTGTACCGATAAACCAGTTAATAGTGGACCAATCAATCTCTCAGATATCCAGAAATATTGTTATTCAGAATGAACATCTAAATCACTAAACTTGGTTTCTTCCAGGACCAATGATTTAATATTCCTAATGTGTGTAATGGGTTTACATCTGTGATATGGAGAGAATTCAACTTCATAAATGTGAAGAACTAATTTTATAAATGAAAATCCAAACACATTTTATGTTTAAATTTTTTTTTTTAAATATCTATAGATTTTCAAATGTAATTTTTTAAACAAAAGTTCCAGATTTTGTACTTTTTTACAATTTGTTTCTCAGATTGTGTTTTAGGAATTACATTATTTTCAAGTGGCATTTTATATTATGTTCATATAAATGACCAGTTGATACGTTTTTGCTCCTCACTCCAGAGGAAAGCCCCGCCTCAGAGTTGTACAGAACGTGATCTGTAAAATGCATTTCCAAAGGAAGGCAATCTGTAAAACTCATACTGAAAATAAGAAAATTGTCATTTTTAAAAACCAAATAATGTAATAGAACTGATACAAATTTCAACACGTTGAAAAAACCATAAAAAAACTAAATATATATAAAAAAAAAAACGTTTCAAAGTAAAATATTTTAAATCAAAATTTAAAAGAAAATAGGGACAAAAATGAAGTCTGAAAAAGCAAAATTACTTTCAAAACCTTTCTACAGTTTTATTTCTGGATTGCATTTTTTTATATTTCAATTTACAAATGCAAATATGCAATTATTTTTCTTTCGTTTTTAGACCAAACTGTTAACATTGGCCAACTAGGAAATATTGTTTTAGTTATAGATCAGTAATCACAGGTAACTGCTCCTATTAGACAAAAGAAACTGTCAACAGACCATACATGTGTAATCACAGGTAACTGCTCCTATTAGACAAAAGAAACTGTCAACAGACCATACATGTGTAATGTCTTTAGATGACCGCTAGATGTCGCTGAAGCGCCGTGTACAACCTTACCGGTCTGTTGACGTTCTTAGGTATGACAAAGTGACTATAAAAGAATGTTTCACAAAAAAAACATAGCTTAAAGACGTTATAAAATTGATTTTTTTACATTTAAAGGTTATATAAATAAAATTAATGTTGTATGTACTATCAAGTCACATTATAGCAATGATTCCCACATTATCTAAATGTCTGTTTTATCAAAGAAATAAAATAAAGATATGACGGGATCTTTCATTTTGTTCCAGAAACACAAACCTTTATTTTACACTTAACAGAAGCCAAAAGGCTAATAGTATTTTTCTTTAAGAAACATCAATAAACCATATAAGACTATAAAGAAAGAAAATGCCTTAAATAAAAGACACTATTTCTGTCTTCAGTCTTTGTCTTTTAGTTTTTCCAAAGATGCGACAAATAAATAGTCCAATATACAAAAATATCTGCATGCATACCGGCCCGCTTGTGTCAGCAAAAAGTCTTTTAAAGGAATGTGAATGAAAGTGCAGTAAAGTCCAGAGAGTCCAGGAAATGATGTCAGGACATGGCGTCACAAATCAAATAAATAAAGACACAGTAAACATGTGAGTTTAAACCAGCAGGGGGAGGGGGGGTCAGCTGGCTGTCCAGTGTGTCAGTGATGCGTCTCCAGCTCCACGATGGTCCACTCTCCCTGTGGGGAAGCAGCATCTTCTGGAGAGAAGCTGGTCACCGTGATGCTGGTGGAGGAGTCCTCCAAAGGGGAGATAAGCTCCGCCCACCGTTTGAAACTCTCCTTCTCTGGCGACAGAAAAGCCTGCGTATCCAGGGAGTCCCGTGACAAGGACAAAGTCTGCTTGATGAGGTACTGAGCCAGGTTGAGCTCCTCGGGCACCGGGTTTATAACGCCCAGGTTGGACTCGTGCTCCGACAGGAGCTGCCTGAGTAACCCCCAGTCCCGCTCGGCAAAGTCGCCGCCTTTCTCCTCGTCCGTTTGACGTTTAACATCCCTGTCTTTATCCGAGCAGCGCTCAAACGCTTCTCCCACATCCATCTCATAAATGGGAGAGAGGACTTTGGATGGTCGCTGGTCATGTTTGCAGCTTTGATCCAGTCTGTCAAGACCATTGTCCCCTAAAAACAATTGACAATACTGCAAAATGACAAACTGGAACACTCTTCCACAGTTCTTACACCTCACAGATGACTAAGGGAGAGCTAAACAGGAACACAGGACGGATTTTACCCTTAATGCAACTGTTCCACTTTCAAAACAGGTGCGGTAGCAGCACTATGACGCTAATCCGGTTCATTCTCAGCTGCATGTGAAAGGGTAGACGGTTGCTTTAAAGGTAATGTACAGAGGAGTGTATTTCTGGATGCATCTCTTTATCCAGTTTGGAGAAGCAAAAGAAGTCATGCATTGCCAGCACAGGTGAACTTTGCATTTTTCTGAGCAATAACACTGATATGTTCTGAGGTTTATGCACAGGACTCCTAACAGGCAGAGGTAAAGAACAAATACCGTCACAAAAATGCAACTGCAAGCTGAAGAAAACAAATGTCATGCTGCCATTTTTTATTTTTTTTTTAAACATGTCTTCTTTTTCTGAACACTCACAATAAAGCAAATGGTTTCACCTGCTCACTATCTGATGCTCAGGGTAATATTTCACTTTTGCATGGAGGTGGAACCTCTGTAACAGTTCAGCAGGAGTTCTTAATGGGAATATGAAGTGGAAAAAAAGAGACACATGGCAGAACTGTAACAGCTGCTCTAGACACACATTACCTACTTCAAAATGGCTGCTCGCCTAAAATTACATGACTGAATATTAAAAAACAGTTTGCATAAACATCAGACATCTAGATCTCTACACACACATCTACTGGGTGTGACTAATGTGCAATAAAAAAAAACAACATAAAGGATTGCACGGTAAAACACAAATTTAAAAAGTGACAACATGCATATGTGCCATGCAAAAAGAATAAAACAATAAAAAAATTTAAATAAAAATCAGGAATGGGTATTTTTCTTAGCAGAATGGAAAGCAAAGAGATGCAAACCGATGTGGCGTTGTCTTTTCATACATTTGCACACAGTGGGACTCATACAGGAGTCAGTGGCTGTCAGTTCTCATCGATTTTGTGTTTTTAAACAAAAATGAAATAAAAACTACAGGTTTTAATCAATCTTTTACGGAAGAGGATTAGGGCCGGCGGGGAAAAAAAAAAAAAATTAACTGATTTTTAAATTTTATTTCAGTTTAGTATGGGAAAAAAAGTCAGAATTCTGACTTTAATCTCAGAATTCTGACTTTCTTTCCCAGAATTCTGACTTTTTTTTCTCAGAATTCTGACTTTAATCTCAGAATTCTGACTTTTATCTCAGAATAAAAAAGTCAGAATTCTGAAATTAAAGTCAGAATTCTGAGAAAAGGAAAAAAGTCAGAATTCTAAGAATTCCAATACTAAACTGAAATAAAATTTAAAAATCAGTTAACTTTTTTTTTTTCAGTGGCCCTAATCCTCTTCCGTAGTCTTTTCTGTTTTCCCTTTCTGAGTTTGTGCATGAGTATGATCCTAAGGTTTACCAGTGCAGCTGTTTTAGCAGGGCTGCACTGACTGCTGCTGTGGCTGCTTTTGGATTTTTTCATAACCGTTGCTCTAAGATCATAGCACACCTTTAATATTTTGGTCCTGTTTTATAAAAAAAAAATTATATAAGAATACCGATAAAACAATAAAAATGATTTAAAAACAAGAGGATGCACTCAAATATAAATAAAAAGCTTAGAGCATTAAGAGAGGCTGATTTTTAGACCTTTTCAGAGATGTTCTGTTAACATCTACTTATCAATTTTATTGTTAATTGGTTGGGAAAAAAACAAATTATTTTAAAACCATTTTACAAAAATAACAACGTCCCATAGGAACAAATTTAATGCTTTTTATGGGACTTTTTAATGACTTTTTTGGTTTTAAAACATAGAAAATGCATGGATATTTATCAACAATAACATTGAAAGTAAAAATTAATTTGATTTTGCTCTCTGGATTATAAAAGATTACATACCGCTGGATGTTGAGAGTTGAATTTGAGAAAAATCTGCTTTAAAGTTTATAATGCATCAAACATTCGATTCTTATAATTTAATGAACAGAATTGCAGAATTTAAAGAAAAAAATGGGATTAAAGTAAGATTTGGACACTGGTGGATTAAATTAATCTTCCCATAATTTCCTGGTTGAAGTGAACCAAGAGAGAAAACTACTGATTCCTGAGGTTTCAGGCAGTAAAGTCAGAGACTTCAGAGTATTACACAGCTACCATACTGCAGAGGACATCTTCTGTCATATATGCTGATGTTTGTTAAGGATTTTCAACCACATAAAAATCACAGAACGTCTCTGAAGTACGCATGCTGCATTTAATGTCGAGTTTTGCAGAATAGCGCATGTTGATTAGGATCAATGGAGTGGATTTCACAGCTCTGATGCGTTTCTGCACTTTTCTTTATATCTAAGGACCAAAAAAATGATGGTCAATGCCTTTGTTTGCACCAAACTAAGCGCCATAACGTGATTAAATCTTAATCAGCCCACACAAGGCAACTTTTTATTTATTTATTTGCTGCAATAAATGAGCAGCTGTGGTTTAAAAGCAGCAGCTTCAGTTTTCTGTGAACATTTACAAAAATTCAGCGACAGTTTTCCTGTAGTGGTCAAATTTTTCAAATGTGTGCTAAACAGAAGTGATGGTGGTATTTATATATATATATATATATATATATATATATATATATATATATATATATATATATATATATATATATATATATATATGCCAGGAGTTTGACAGGATTTGAGGAATATGAGCTTCAGAGCTTTTTATTTACTTTATTCTTTAGAGAAAAAAGTAACGTTAGAAATGTTATGAGCTGTAATATCAAAGAGTCCAATGAAAACAGAGATATAGCTAATGTTAGCCAAATGCTCTCTGGCTCAGTCCTTATTTTGATTATAAAGGTTTAGGTAATTTATTTTTTTTTTTTATGAATTTTCTAAATTTTGGTTATTTTTTCCTGTTGGACTGTTGAACCTGAAAACTTGAACCAAACAGAGACTCTAGTAATGAAGCAAATGTGAGCGGTTTTATTTCGGTTCAAAGCTAATGAGGTCACAGTGACGTCAGCACAAATAAAGCAACCCTGAATTCAATCATTAAATATATCCCGATTGCAGGGACAACAGGAATAACATTTTTCTCTTTATCTACATTAAAAGTGCATCAGTTGATCTGTTCACAAGGCAGCTTCTATTTATTCTCATCCTGTAAAGTTTAATTTATCGCTGCCTAAAGGCTCCCAGTTTAAGGTAGTTCAGCTGTTAAAATGCAAATGTTTTGGTTTTCTGCTTCCATGACACCAATTTCCAGGTTTAAATGGATCTTGATGCGGTTCTACGATGGAAGGCGAGATGAATGAAGAGATGATGTGTGTTTATGATTTAAAGTTTGAGGTTTTTCACTTCGCTATTAAGCTCCTTTATATCTTTTTCCTAGAAAAGGTCAGTTTGGGAATAAATCTTGAAAGGATAAATTTGGTGGGGTGGATTTGAGGGAGAGGGGGTCTAAGCTTGGATCATACTTTACCTGCTGGAGATTGTGCAGCTTGCACAGCAGCGCCCCCTGTCAGCTGAGGTTCATTTAAGTCTAGATGTAAATCAGCTTTCTTGCTCTCTGAGGGATTGGCCGCGCCCTTGTTGATCCCTCCGTTGTAGTGTTCGGTGTGGCGCAGGTCCAGGTGGCATGGCCGCTCCTGAGGAGCCGGCTCTCTGCTGTCTGAGTCCAGAGGTTTATCCGGGAGGATGTGATTGCTCTCTTCATGGGTCGGCTCCTGGATCTCGGTGATGAATACAGGCTTGTCTTCGTCGTCTCGGTTTAGCTTCGGGGCGGTCTTGGCCTCGCTCGCAGGGCGTGCGGAGGAGTCGCACTCGAAAACGTCACAGGGGGTCAGAGCTTCGTCCTTTTGCTGAGGCGGCGTCTGGACACCTCCTTCCTCCGAGCCCAGCTCCTCACACTCGTCCACGGAGAGCAGCACTGAGTGGCGGAAGTTGGCGCCAGCCTGGAAGTCGGGCGGCTCGTTGTCCTGGTCCGGACAGTCGTCATCGAAAGCCAGGTTCACAATGCCCTGGAAGTGCGGAGACGGATCCGTCGCTGGCCGTAGACCGCCACTTGGAATCACTTCAACTTCTGACTGCTCATCTTCCGTTTCCTCTTCATCCTCATCCTCCTCTTCATCAGATGAGCACGGCATGCTTCTAACGTTCTCATTCCCGACATCAACGCGCTTCTCCTCCTCTGGAACCTCGTCTCTTTGCAGCCAGGAGCGCGGACGCTGTCTAAGCCCCTCCTCCTCGCTGGTGGTCTCTGTCTCTCTTCCGCGCAAACGGACCTCCACCCTCAGCCCGGCCCCGCCTTCATACATCTTCAGCTCCTCCGGGGTGCTGGTGTCGCTACTGCTGCGACCCAGGAAGTCGGGGCAGCGCATGGTGCCGCACTTGGACACCCCTCTGTCGTTGGAGCAGTCGTCGTCTTGCGATCCTCCGGCGTCGTAGTCCTCAGAGCGGGGCTTGATGTCATCGGAGGAAGTGGTGTGCGTGCTCTCAGACTCTGGGCTGATCTGATGATGGATTCCGCTCCAGGAGTCCTCTACGGGGGTGTCCGTACCCCCCATGCTGCTCGGGGTACCGGCAAGGCGCTCGCCATCTTTAGGGGAACTCTGCGGCCTGATGTCGTGTTCTCCTCCGTTTATGTTAGCAGCGATTTCTCCGCCTAGAAAAGGCTTCATTTTGCTTTTCTCCATTTGCTCGCAATCGTCCACTTCAGCAAAGTGGACGTGGTGGACGTTGTTGGGCGTCGGTGTGACGCTGGCATCGTCCTGGAGACCGGCTTCAGTCTTCTGCAGCTCGTTCTGCGAGCTATCGCCTCTACGGCCAGCAGGTTGACTCAGCCCGGATTTTTTACCGTTCACTGCTTCCGTTAGTTTACGCTCTGACGTTCTGGAGGCTTTTGGTGAAGCTTTTTCAGCCGACGGTTCAGTGGAGCTTCTCAGCTTTGATCCAGACTTGGCAGCTGAGGAGACTTTGGCTGTTCTGGCCTGAGATTTAGCCGAGACGCCGTTCGCCGAAATCGGTTTCTTCTTTTTAGCATCACCGGTGGTTTTATTGGCGCCTGTAGTTCTGAGCGCCTCTTCTTTCCTGGGGGAGGCTTGTTTTTTTGTCAGGCTTCCAGGCTTAGATACTAAACCAAGAAGGAAAACAAATCTTAGAGACTGATTCACTTTCAAACCATTTTAACAGGCGGCCTGATCTACTCACCGTCCGATGCGCCTCGTCCCTTGGTGTCTGGTTTTGCTGCTGCAGCAGACTTTTCTGCTGGACCCCTCTTTGTTTTAGGTGCATCTTTTGAGCTTAATTTATTGATTGGGCTGAGGAAAGAGAGAAACAGAAAACAAACTGAATGTTTTTACAGTTAAATTAAACCATAACAAACACAATCAGCCGAGTCAAACACTTTTCACTGCAGCTTCTGTTTTATTTATGGGATCTGCTGGAGAGAAAATAAATTAGGAATGAATATTTATCACCACTGGGCGACAACTGTGTTTGTTTTCCCTTCAGTCTTTAGGAAAGTTGGTCCTCTGCACAAGAACCAATTACTACATTGAAGCTGCTCCTTCCATAAAGATTCTTCTTTAATTTATCAATTTACAAGTTTATACAAATAAATCTTCACAGGCCTTTTAAACTGTGGAAATATGCATGATTAAAAAAAATATTCACAACCCTATATATTTCTAATCTCTTCATTTTCTTTTGATTTTTTAAAATTATTTTTATTAATGGGCTATGCACACTTCTTAAAACTATTTGCAACTAAATCACATCCCAATGTTATAAAATAAAGGAAAAAAAAAAATAAAAGGAGTAACCATTGGTTATATTTGACTCTTTTTAGACTAATTTTTAAAATAAACTCTCAGTGTGCTTTAATAAAATTTGATCATAAGCACAAACTACTGTCTAATACAGAAGTTAGAAGAAAATTAAAAATATTTGACTTATAAAAATGTTCAGGAACAAAAAAGCAGAATACTTCTGGTGAAAATGTGACGAGTACTGGGTGTGGTTTAGGAACGAAAATAAAATAAATAATTCATCAATGAATTTTAGAAAAATTGACTAATATTTTCAGTAGCGTTGCAGGATATATCGAACCTGACTCCGCCAGATGGATTTGCTCCGCATATCCATCTGGAAACCTTCCGTTGAAGTAATTTTGGGAAGGGGCGAAAATACTGGTTAGCTGATTGGCCTATGTTGGTGATAGACGGGCCAAATAAACCAATCAGATCAACGAAGCATATGACGTACTAACAGAGCGACGACGAAGAGGAGCCAATTGATAGATCAAACTCTTGCCGAAACCAGTCGGGAGAAGAGCAAAAACATCTTTTCCTCTGAGAAAAGCCTCCAGAGCAGTGTTTTGCTCTTCTTTCAGTGAAGAAATACTCTGTAATTCCGATAAAACTTGCTCGATAGCCACGCTAACGCTAGTTTCATTGGCTGAAGCCGCCATGTTCTTTAGACTGAACTGTCGCGCTTCTCGTTGCGTCACACCTCAACCCGCCTCAAAGCCAACGCTGATTGGACGTTCGTTTGGTGAACGGCTCCAAATTTTCTTTAACGGAGAGTCTCCAGACTGATCTGCGAGTGAAACCCTTGAAAGCTCGCGAGATCAGGATGGTCTCACGAAGCTAGGATATATCGGCATTAATATCGTTATCGGTATCGGTCAATTTTACTGCATTGGTCCAATAAGTAAAACTGGGTGGATATGCAGCCGTATTCCTTATCATGTATTTGTCGTTTTGCTTTCAGGAAGGGTGTGATTATGTGGGTTTATTTGGTCATGTGACTCATTATGATCACGTTTATTTATGGATAAAATAAAAAATTAAATTAGTTTGCTGTTTTTTGAATGAAATTCTGAATTACAACTTTATTTAATAAAGCTACATTTCCTTTTACTGTAACTTTGTTTGCATTTAACATGCCGTAGTGAAATAATATGTTCCTTTAAAATATGTGAGAGACTATATTTTTATTTTTTTTCTCCTGGCAGATAAAATGATGCTTGGCAGGAAAATAATTTTATCTTCCAGTGCACACCCGAGTCAAAAAGTTAATTTTAGACCTTGACTAGATGCAGCTCAGGATGTGAAGCAGGGAAGCAATATCAGAGCTCTGGATGGTTTTTAAATGCTGTCCAAAGGGCAGGAAAAGCATCATATCTGTAAATATTGGTTATCAGCAATATTAATATCTACAGATTTCTATCACCTTAGATCAGGGATAACCAATTAAAAATCAGTGGGTCCAATTAAACAAAATCATCAACCAGTAAAGGTCCAGAGACCATTTTAATTATAATCTGTTATAATTAAAAAGTGGTCTGAAATCTTTTATAATCCAGAGAGTTATAATATAATTTAACACTGAAATAAAACGAGGTGTTTAAGCTTCTATATTATACAGTGAATTTTAAAATAAAAAAATACATATTTAAAAAAAAAGAACATATTTCCATAGTGTTTTTTTAACTAGAGAACAATCGTTCAGTTTGGTTTATAGACAATTTCCTGATTCACATTTTATTAAACACCTGAACTGACCGTTTCTTTCTTTTTCCTGTCTTAATGTTGGCAGTGGGCTTTAGGCTGCCCTGCAAGGCTTTAAACCTGGGTTTGAATGGAGACTAAGCCTTTTTCAAGCACATATCAAGGAGCTCATTTTGAGCCTGGATCCAGATTTATTGTTGATTCTGTTCATGGTGGAGAATCCTGCTTCACAGCAGCAGGTTGAGCCAAACATCCTCTAAATGTGCAGGGTCATCTTTGAGCACGCCATTTCACTTTTCTTTCACCAGTTCACCGCAGTTCTTCCAGTAGTCCACTTTCTCTGCTCTCTTTTTCTCATGGTCTTCTCCTTCTTTCCCATCGCCCGGCTTGCCACAGGTTTGCCTGCTGTGTCTAAAAGTAGCAGCAGCAGCAACCCAGACTGACAGCTCATTGGCTCATTTGGATCACGTGCAGCCTGGAGCCGGACGCTCCGGAGGGCTTTACCGTATTAACAGGAGAAGAGGCGCAAGTAATAATAATAGTAATGAATTTTATTTATCATGCACTTTACATTTGATTTCAAATCTCAAAGTGCTACAAAACAAGTTTAAAAGACCATAACATTAAAAACAGAGTAAAAAGACAGTCATTAAAATCAATACATTAAAAGGCATACGTAGCCTATTAAAAAAAATCTAAAATCAACAATTGTAGGAATTTCTAAAAAGGAAAGTTTTTAGTCCTTTCTTAAAACAATCCACCGTCTGTGGGGCCCTAAGGTGGTCTGGGAGGGCATTCCACAGACGGGGAGCTGCGGCTTCGAAGGCCCTGTCTAAGTGAAGTTAGACACTGCTGTCGGACCACATGTGGTAATTTATAAATGTTTTAAATCAGGTTGGGTCCGGATTAGCCAGCAGCCGGGTCCAGATCCGGACCGCGGTCTGCTAATCTGTCCTCTCTGCTATACTGAATTCATTTGCATAATACTGGCTACTTTTAACTTTTGGATTTTTTACATGGTCATGCTAGAAATCAGTCTACCTGTTTTTTTTGTTGTTGTTGTTTGTTGTTATATCATAAAACAGTAACTCCTGGTTATTTTTCTTACAAAGTATGTTTCATTTTTTCTTTAATTGCTTGAAAGCGTTTTAGTTTTACTGATCCTTTTACAGCTGAAGCCTGTTAAAGGAATAGTACACCCAAAACATGATTAGCCTTCATTTTCTACTCACCCCCATGCTGAACAACACTCTGGAGTACTTTTTTGATATCTCAAATGCATCTGGAGATCTGGGAGGCTTCTTGCTGTCTGCTGACATTCAAATAATGGAGGTCTATGGCGCCCGAGGCAGAAAGGTCCATAAAAGTCCACAAAAAACGTGTCAATATTCCTCCATACTGCTCGTCCAATGGATTCCAAGTGTCCTGAATGGGTAGCGTCCATAATTTACTCGAAACGAAGTCATTTAGAATGTTTTTAGAGCATAAACAGTAGTGTATAGAATTTCCTAAAAGCCCGTTCACGAGTCTACGGAAACCGCGGCAGACCAAACCAGATGAAAGTGCGCATTCAGCTCGGCAAAGAAGTCATGCTCTTCCTCAACACTGAAGTCCTCAGACATTTTTCTTTCGTCGTTTCTTTCTTTGCACAGGTAAACGGCACATTTCTTCTTCTACGCTTGCATTATCATCAGAGCAGACGCTGAATGCGCACTTTCATCTGGTTTGGTCTGCCGCAGTTTCCGTAGATTCGTGAACGCGCTTTTAGGAAATCCTATACACTACTGTTTATGCTCTAAAAACATTCTAAATGACTTCGTTTCGAGTAAATTATGGACGCTACCCACTCAGGACACTTGGAATACATTGGACGAGCAGTATGGAGGAATATTGACACGTTTTTTGTGGACTTTTATGGACCTTTCTGCCTCGGGCGCCATAGACCTCCATTATTTGAATGTCAGCAGACAGCAAGAAGCCTCCCAGATCTCCAGATGCATTTGAGATATCAAAAAAGTACTCCAGAGTGTTGTTCAGCATGGGGGTGAGTAGAAAATGAAGGCTAATCATGTTTTGGGTGTACTATTCCTTTAATGTGCATTAAGGCCATAGAGTGAAAGTCAAAGCGAATATCCACTTTTCTCTGTGGATGAGTGTGCATGCATGTTCATGTAGGTATAAATTTGAAACTTTTTTTTTGCTATGAAATGTAAAAAGTTCAATAAAAGAAGGTACCCTTTTAAAAAAATATTTAAGAGGATTACTCTGGCCTCTAACTTTTCGGTGCCTTTGTGTTCACCAAGTGGATTCTAATCCCGTTCATATATTTATTCTTGTTTATTTTTCATGGTTTTTTTGCTCTGTAGAGGAGAGATCAGCTTGGAGCAGCCTTTACTAATTTATAGATGCTCAGTGCTGAGCTGAAAAAGTTAGGATTTTCAAACTCCAGCATCTGATTTAAACAGGCTTGACTCGAGGAACAATACAAAACACGATGGTATGCCAAGACAATCAAGGATGGTGGATTTCCCTGATCTCTGACCGAGGAAAATCACTTATCGGCGACATTCTAGAGAGGAAAGCTGATAATACGTAACAAAGCTCACGTGGCCGGATTATCTCCCTGAGAATCAAGCCTCTCCTTTCTTTTTTTAAATGAAGGACCCCAAACTGAGCAATAAATCAAGCAGATGTCTAGCAGGAGGGTGCCAATGATCTGATCCAAATCAAAGACACTTCGTTCAGGAAGTAGGGACTCATTCTTAGATAAGCTATACAGTATCCAAGATCTTCAAACCACATTTAATTGCAGAGCTTTTCTTTTTCCAAACGCTGCACCATCACGGAATAATGAATACTGATGAAGGTGGACGGGTAGTAAAGCTAAGCTTGTGAAATTTGACTCCAACCTATTTATTTATCAATAAAACCATTAAATTGTTTTTTGTTTTCTTCCCAAAATGCATCAACTTACAGACCAGATAAATAGAATAGAATAGAAAATCCCTTCATTGTCCCACAATGGCGAAATTCTGGTAAATATGATAAATTAAAGTTAGAGAGAAGGTAAAGTTAACTTTTATTCTCAGCTGCAGATTCTAGTTAAATTTCCTTTTAATTTTTAAGAAAATGCAGGTTTTTCAGCCGTCTTGATGCAAAGCAGCCGTCAGTGTTTTCTAAACGACTGCCCAGTGATTCTAAATTTAAAACTGATATTTTTAAACATCCTTGAAGAGCAGAAAAGAGGCTCGTCACAGCGGAACAACCTGACCTGAACAAACAGACATTCAAAGAACACCAAACACTGAACTATTTTTCTTCTTAATGACCATCATCGTTGTTTTATGCAGCCTCAGTTTTATTCCTGGTACATCAAGCAGCCTTTCAGACAGAAAGTGTCGATTCGTCCTTGTCTGTTATGTTTTATTTCTTCTCCAATAATGACAAGTTTTATTTAGAAAGTATTAAAAAAAAAATCTCAATTAATGTTTTGGGAAATATTCCTACGGGAGCAGAGCTTAAAATAAACAGACATGAGGAGTGGATGTAGGACAAGAGAGAAGAGAACAGAAAGGTAGGACTATGAACAAATGATCAATTTATGATAAATTGTTGATAAATGGTTTATTAAAGGAACATTTGCTCTATTAGAATAACGGATAAAGATTGATTTCAAAATTTATACTTTATGCTGTTCTGTTATGACATATAAACACTTAAAGCTCCAGGGGTCCATTTCAGGAAGCAGGTTTAACAAACTCAGATTGAAATCCGCAACTTTAAATTGATCTAGCTTAAAGTCGGGAAGTTTTCTGCTATGAATTAGTTCAATCAACTCTAAGTAGGTCCACTCAGATTTGAACACGTGCGCAATGAAAAGCCATTATCAGTGGAGCCATGATTAGACAAGTCAACATGACGACAAAAAAAAAAGGAAGTGCCATTTCACCCAAATAAAAAATTGATTTTAATGCAGAAATGGAAAAAAAAAGGAGAATGTGTTTAAAAGACATGTAATGTACTTTTTTTTTCTCCATTCAAGCACGTTGTTAAAAAAAAGCAAAAATTATGTTAATGCAAAGATCCTATTGAGACAAGAAAGGCCAGTTTTGTTTTTCTAAAGTGCCGCTTATTAATGTAGTTTTAGTCGATTGAGACGATCAATCAACTTTAGATCAAATAATTTAGCGACAACCCGCATCCCTACCCTGAGTGAAACATCTACAAGCCTGAGGTTAATGCAAAGGAAAATACATTAAAAAGTAATGCTTGTTTAACTCTACTCATTTTCAGACAGATTAGGAACCTTCCACTGGCTCCCTGTATCTCAGAGAATAGACTTTAAAATACTTCTGTTAGTCTATAAATCTCTGAATGGCTTAGCACCTAAATACATCACAGACTTGCTATCAGTGTATCAACCCTCCAGACCACTCAGGTGTTCTGGCTCCTAGAACCAGAACTAAACATGGAGAAGCAGCATTTAGTTCCTATGCTCCACTTATCTGGAACAAACTTCCAGAAAACTGTAAAAGTGCGGAAAGCCTGAGTTCCTTTAAATCAAGACTAAAAACAATTTTTTTTAGGATTGCCTTCGACTGTTCCAGTTAAACAGTTCAACTAAAACATATTTTCTTTAGTCCAACTGTTTTGTTTCTGCATTTTTTTTCCCCCACTTGCTTTGATTCTGTTTTTATCTTCCTATATTTTAATCATGTAAAGCACTTTGCATTGTCTTTGTACTGAATTGTGCTATGCAAATAAATTTGCCTTGTCTTATTGTTTTAGAAGGGTCATAATGGCTTATATTTAAGAAGAAAAAGGTAACTTGTTAATTTCCCCTACAGTGAGGGAATAACTTGTTTCCAGGTGACAAATGAAGCTGAACATTAGTAGGTCTCACCTGCTGGTCTTGGCTGTCTCAGATCTCTGAGGAGGTTTGGTCAGTGGGGACCTGCTGACTGCTTTGGCCTGTTTGGGCTTTGCACCTTGAAACCAAACACAGATACGACTGTTATGGCTGCATGCTGCATGGAATGGAAACGATAAGCTTTAATACATGAAGTGTTCTGGGTTTAGACCAGGGGGAAACCAATTAAAAATCAGCGGGGGTCCGAATAAAGAAAATGAACAACCAGTAGAGGTCTGTAGACATTTTTTATTATAATCCATTACTTTAAACAACATTTAATACTGAAATAAAATGCAAGTGTTTATGTATCCATGTTATACTTTGATTTTTTTTAGATAATAATATTATAATAATAATAAATAGAAAGTTTTTCCATTTTAAAATCTAAAGTGCTTTTTGAAACAATCTTTCACAGTTCGGTATATAGACGATTTCCTGACTTATATATATTTTATTAAACACCTAAACTGACCTTTTTTTCTTGCTTTCCTTTTTTATGGCTAAATGAGAGAAGTGGGCTTTAGGCTGCCCTGCGAGGACATTTAAACCTGGGTCTGAATGGAGACCGCAGTTCTTCCAGCAGTCCACACTTTCTCTGCTCTCTTTTTCTCATGGTCTTCTCCTTCTTTCCCATCGACCGGCTTGCCACAGGTTTGCCTGCTGTGTCTAAAAGTAGCAGTAGCAGCAACCCAGACTGACAGCTCATTGGCTCATTTGGATCACGTGCAGCCTGGAGCCGGACGCTCCCCAGGGCTTTACCGTATTAACAGGAGAAGAGGCGCAAGCAAAGTTATATACTGTTGTCGGACAACATGTGGTCATTTATAAATGTTGGAAATCCCTCTTCCGCTAATCTGTGACCTCTGGTTTAGATGAACCCAAGGGTCAAATAAAAACGGACTGATGCATTGCTTATAACTCCAAGCAAAGAAAACAACTATTTTTGTAGATGTAAACATTTGTAACCTGCCATAAGCCAGATTGATATGTGTAATTCATTCTGAATTCTACACAGTATTAATCTGGATATCCTCCTGTAGAACGTGTTCGCAAAAGAGAAGAACATTCACCACAGATCTTTGAGCTAATTGGGTACCTAGATATGTTTTCTGGGAGTTTGTGAATTCATAAATCAAGCCACAATTCATATTTCTTTCAAGGTAAAAATGTTTGATCTCTCTGTGATATCCACAGATGTTTCAGTTGATCAGTTGTTAGATCAAACAGTTTGAGGTGAAGCAGCTGAATGAACATCCCTCCTCAGAGTGGACTGTATGTTTGAAGCAGCATGACTTAGAGAGGACAGATGAGTATCAGCTGGTCGTCCAGCTCCAGCTCACTCATTAGAGAAGCTCGGGGTTCTGACGCAGAGTGCGACAGCTGGGAAAAGGCTGACCTCTGCCGCCAGCAGCAGCTGGATGTTCTTCGCTTCCTGACAAATCAATGTTCATACACCCAACCTGATTTAAACATTTAGAAATTACCACATGTTGTACGGCGACAGTGTCTACTTTCACTTGCGCCTCTTCTCCTGTTAATACGGTAAAGCCCTCCGGAGCGTCCGGCTCCAGGCTGCACGTGATCCAAATGAGCCAATGAGCTGTCAGTCTGGGTTGCTGCTGCTGCTACTTTTAGACACAGCAGGCAAACCTGTGGCAAGCCGGGCGATGGGAAAGAAGGAGAAGACCATGAGAAAAAGAGAGCAGAGAAAGTGTGGACTGCTGGAAGAACTGCGGTGAACTGGTGAAAGAAAAGTGTGAAATGGCGTGCTCAAAGATGACCCTGCACATTTAGAGGATGTTTGGCTCAACCTGCTGCTGTGAAGCAGGATTCTCCACCATGAACAGAATCAACAATAAATCTGGATCCAGGCTCAAAATGAGCACCTTGATATGTGCTTGAGAATGGCTTAGTCTCCGGTTAAACCCAGGTTTAAAGCCTTGCAGGGCAGCCTAAAGCCCACTGCCAACATTAAGACAGGAAAAAGAAAAAAAACATAGATGCATAAAAACCTCATATTATTTCAGTGTTAAATTCTGTTTAAAGTAACGGATTATAATTTAAAATGTCTCCAGACCTTAAATGGTTGTTGATTTTCTTTATTCGGACCCCACTGATATTTAATTGGTTACCCCTGTTTTAGAGTTTCTATACTCCAGTTAACGATTACTCAATTACTAAATTAGTTGACCATTACTTCAATAATCGATAAATCACAATTAATTTGATTGTTTTAGCCATACTGTGAAGTAAATGTTATATATTCATTGAATTTACTGTTAGAATTCTACATTTTCCTAAAGAAATTTTTATTTAAACCTCTATAATGTGAGGAAAAAAACAATCAGACTGCCATTAAATTTTTTGTCCTGCGCACCCCTGGGTTGGAAATCTCTGCACCCCTGGATAACGAATGTCAGCGATGATGAAATGTGTCAATAAAAGAGGGTGAACCTGGGATGGAGTGGCTGTCGTCCTGCACATTGCTGGCACAGTTTTCTGGCGAGGTAGTGGCAGATGTGGGATGTGCCTGGGCAGACCGGTCAGTCTTCCCTGCAGAGCTCCTCTGTGCCTTTGTTACTCCTGTGCAGCTAAGTGGAGCAGTTTTAGGCCTAGCACCTGGGTTTGGCTTCTTTTCCTGCTCTTTTGACCCATAGGAGCTTCTGGGGCCATTTGCAGAGGCCACCTCTCGCTTTGCCCCAGCAGCTGCGTTGCCGTTGACGACCGGTCTGCCGGCTGATGTCGCCTTTGCTTTTGTTGCCACGCTCCTGTCTCCGGGTTTCTTTCCGTTCTTGGCTTTGGAGTTCTGGCTTTCTCCTGGTTTGTTAGCTGCACTCAGACCATCGGATTTCATGGCTGATGCTGCGCTGTTTGTCCTGTGAACCGGAGAACCCTCAGGCTGAGTTGTGGGGCATTTTACAGCCTTTGACTGCAGGATAAAAATACACACAAAGGTCACGTAACTGTAGGACATTACTGGGTCAATCAGCAGGGGAAGAAAACAGCAAACTGAAAAAAGATAAACCGCCCTGTCAGATATGGAGTGAATTTTGTTCCATTTTGTGTCGAGTAAAAAAAAACGTTCAGTCAATAAAAAAGGGGAAAAAAAGAAAAATCTCAACAATTTCAAAATAAAAAACAGTTTCAAGAGTAAAATTTTTCATTATTCTAATTTGATATTTTATTCTTAACTTTTTTTGCACAATTTTATATTTTTTTGTTGTTTTGTCAATTTTCTTTTTCAGATTGAGTTTTATCATTTTCATGTTTTTTTACATTTTTACAGATAAAACTCTCTAAAATTAAAGCTCGATAAAATTTTGTTTCCAGCCTCCAGCAAACCAATAGAAATGCGTCTTCTTTGCTCGTCACTCCAAAGGAAAGCCCGCCCCCAAAGGTGAACAGAGTGAGATTTGGAAAATGCATTACAAAGAATGCAATTCATAAAACTTAATCTCAAACAGCGAAATTTGGAAAATAAAACTTGGAAATATATTTGTAGAAAATACTTTATCTTAATCTTACATTTTTTTTTTTTTCAAAGTTTAATTTTTGTAAAACTTATTTCTTTTCATTTCCAATTATTTCCAGTAATAATTCACTGATTCTTGGGAATTTGGATAAAACAGGTTTTAATTTTGAAAATAAAAAGTTAGTTGGATTACAAAATCTGAAGGTATATTGTTATAGACCAAGGTCTTGGCTGTTCAGCAGTGTACAGGTGCAACCTCCTCATTTTGTATTTCTTTCATAAAATAGGCATTTTTCCAGTTATTACTTTGTTTTTGTCAACACCATCAGACACAATAAAAAGCTAATTATTTTTTATTTATTTGGTCTAATAAGTATTTAGAGTTTTTAAATCTTTATCTGGCATTGTTAGCACACATTTATGCTGTTAAATGTTGAATAATCATTTTTGTTAATTTTTTTTAACTGTATCATGTGTAGTCCTTTAAAATATCTAACATCAGATAACGTTTACTTTAAGCCTAAATAGAAAAAGTCATGTTTTTTTATTTAACAAACATATTTTTGTATTAAAAGAGACCATTACTTTAATGAGAGAACAGCACTGAAGAAACATATTGCAAGCATATTAATTTAAAACGAATAAAAAGCCCTCTGACGGTGGTGACTTTAGAACTGACGATGGTGACAGTGGCCTCATTTCAACATACAATTCCAAACTGTATACAATTCAAGTCAATGGTTTCTTGCTTATTAACTTTATTTAACTATTTGGTCCAAAAAATAACAATCATGAGCACTGTGACAAATATTTTTCAAGGAATATAAGGTACAATTAAGAAATATCATTATCAGTCAGAATCATTCTCTGATGCTTTATTTTCTTGCGTGTGATTGTGTCCTGTTTGTCAGTTGTCATTCGTGCTGCATTATGGTAGAAATTTTGAACCTTCTGAGTAATTGCTTGAATATATGTAGTTTTTTTGTCAGTAGGCCTTCACACTTCTTTTGATATTCCCTGTTTCTTTTCCTTCTTTCCTTCACAGATAGCTGCTTCCTAGCCATAACTTCCTAAAATACATAAAGTCAAAGTTGAGTGTAATGACTATGAAATTGGGGGGAATTACAGTAAATGTTAGATTTGGTTAAATGTTGCCCTGCCATAGCTTACAAGGAATATTGTATACTATGTGCTATGTAGGTAGGTAGTAGGTGCACTATGTGCATCCCAAATGATGTAAACCAAATGAACATGGCATAATAGTGAATTGAGAGACAGGGAAGGCACACCCCATCCCCTAGGGTTATACAATATGTAAGAAATCTAGGCGGAATTACATAAATAAAAATATAAAAGAGGTTAATGAAACATTACAGATCAACAATTATTTTCTAGCCTCCATTGAGAACCATTTGTAGTTTTTTGTCACCACCGTCAGACTGTGCGTCACCACCGTCAGACAGAAAATCTGACGGTGGTGACGTCTGACGGTGGTGACAAAATCCTACTCTTTCACATGATATGCATGAGTTGTTCACATTAGCCATCTTGTTTCCCCTCTGTTGCTAGCTACTTTAGACCTCTTCTTAAAAAGTAAACATTTATGTCATAATCTAATCTAATATTTTTTATACAAAAGAGACGGTGTTGACATGTTATGGTTGTGACATTAGCAGTGTCCAAAAAATATGAACAAGTTTAAGAGAAAATAGCAAACCTACAGGAGCTTGAGTGACCTTAAGGCATCCAGTAGAGCTGAAGATTTGAAAATGGGGTCCTCAGGCATGTAGTTGACCTTTTAGTTGCCTGATTTTATTGCTTTTTATAAATATCTGACGGTGGTGACAAATATGTGGGACACATTTTGAACAATCACAAAATAATGGTTATTATTGTTCAAAACTCACTGTTTGTAGTTTTAAATACATATTAAAATGTACCCTTTCATTTGGTAAAGATATTATTCAATTCAATTATTACTTTTTGTTTTTTTAATCAAGTTGAAATGATTATCTCCTATCCAAGGACAACTGATTTTATAGGCAATGGGCCAGCATATAATCATTAAATTAACAATAAAATAAAAAAACTTTAAAAGAACCTTGCATTTGTGCAAAGGACCCCCTGATTATAACCTTGATTGTTTTTATTCATGAAAATTTTATTTCTTTCCAACAGAATTAGCACTTTTCTTAGTGGGACATGTTTTTGCCAAAGTTTCAAGAATCAGTGAATTGAGTAAAATTCCCTCCATAGATCCAATGATCCTCTCTGAGATCCACTCTAATCAAGTGTTTTTTTTAAAGTTCAGTTTTCTATTTTGAGAGAACAAAGAGAGAGATTAAACCCCACCTCACTGTTTGAAGGCCCTTCCCACCTGAACTGTAGGACCTGCTGTGCTTTTAGCCACTAGCTTCGAACATTCCTGTAATCTGGGTGACATCTGTTACACTATGAGAAAACCTGTTGCTTATTTTAGATTCCTGGCTGTTATTATGCAGACATTGGTTACTAAAGGCCACACACTACACCCTATAAACCCAGCTGTTTGGTCCTTTAAGTTTGCATCATTGGCTTTAGCAAAAACTAGGGACACAGAGAGGACAGCAATCAGCAGTTTTGCTGTTATACACCGGAAAAAATGATGGATGTTTAGTTTTCTGCCATTTGATCAGTGATCAGGTTCAGGAAAGGGGAAAATCGCCTGTTTTATCCTACTTTGTAAATCAGCCACTTGATCTCAGTGGTGCTTTGAGATGAAAACGTCTCTGTCAGGCCACAGATATAAGATAAAAATTTTTAATAAATATTTTTGATTAAAACTGCAAAAACTGTATTCATTTCTGCATCAGTGGGTATAAAACATTTGTAGGTAAGTAAGGTTTATTTATATAGCACCTTTCTCAGACAAGTGTCACAAAGTGCTGTACAATATAAGGCTTAAAATACAAAGCAACACAATATAAAATACATGTAGGCGAAATAAATACTGTCATAGCAGAACTTGGTAAAATACATCTAAAATGCTTGGTTAAAAACAAATGTTTTTAGTTGTCTTTTAAAATCATTCATGGAGTTCACCAAGCAAAGGTAAAGTGGTAGAGTAGTCCACAGTCTGGGTCCGACTATCTAGCCTGGGTGCCATTCCTAACTTAGTCCCGCCCACAACGTTTGAGGTCGGGAAGTTCGGTCTGGCATTGCTCAACAGTAGCGCGACTATGCTAGCACAATATCTGGCGATCCAATCAAATTGTCAGGGCGGGCTTTATACGATGATGGACAGATGATCAACAGTAACGTAATCAACCACGTGACCAAAGCGCGCTTGGGTGACAACAACAATGGCTGCCGCTGGAGAGTTGAGGTGTGTAGATTCTGCTATTAGGTCTGTTCTAGAAGATATCGACAGCAAATTAATTTTAAAAGAGGAACAGAGAAACGCGATCAAGGCTCATCTTCTTATTCTAGGCGTGCAACTGCACGCTTTGATTTTTGTTGACAACAGCTGTGCGTCGCTTAACATACGTCACACACTCCGTTGCTCTTATTGGTTGTAGGTCTATCCAATTGAGTGCAGAGGCATTTTTTTTCCTGGTTTCGTTCGAAACACGCCCCATAATCACAGCTCTATGGAGCAGCATCAGACTCAGATTCTGACTAGAATTGAGAAGGACTACGTCAGGCTACCGACTATCACCTCTCGTCCTAAAACGGGTTCGAGGGGCCATTAACAACTGAATCAAGTCGCATATATAAGATGGAGCCTGTCCATGCAGGGCTCTAAAGGTCAGGACCAGAGTTTTAGCTTTTATGCGATGTTCGATGGGAGGCCAGTGTAGAACTTTTAGTTTTTATGCCATTCAGCTGGTAAAAAGTATCCATGACAGTCCAGATTGCTGCTGCAATGCAGTGATGTTTTATTGATGCCCTTTATTATGCCCCTAAAAAGCTGTTTATATCATCTAATACCAACAAATGGCTGCTATAAGAGCTTTTATATCTGTGGTTTATTTTTTACTTTTAGTCCCGCCTTTGAAATCAGAGACGTCGGGTCATTTATTCTGGCTATCAGAGGCTAGAAGAAGCTGTAATTCAGTGAAGTTGGTTTTAATTTGTGTATATATATCTTGGTTCACATCCTGGACAACAGAGAGAGGTATTTGTAACTTTAGAATGTTTTGGATAAAATAATCCTTTAATTTTTACTCTAAAAACTTGTTTGTATTTAAGCAAAAAGCAGAAAAAGGTTGCTTTAAGAATCACACAAAAAGAATCAGTTTTGTAAATGTGGTCAGAAAATTTTGATTTCTCTTATTTCATTTATTAAATTATCATATTTATTCACTATAAAGGTTTTCACTCAGTCTGTTTCAGCCACACAATTCTCTGCGTGAGTTTGTTTGTGGACCAGACATGGCTTCTTCCCAAACAAAGCCAGATTCTTTCATAACCTGTTAACTGTTTAACCAAAGTGTCTGTAATTTGTATCGCCTGTAGCAACTTTCCATTATTGTAAGTGGGGGGAACCCACTCTGCCCAGGCAGAACAGGACTGAATACCAAGCAATATATGAAGTGTTGTAAAAAGTACTGAAATCTCGGAGTCAAGTAAAAGTATAAGTACCTCTCCAAAATATGACTTTGGTAAAAGTCCAAGTCACTGACTGGAATGTTACTTGAGTAAAAGTCTTAAAGTATCTGAAATGGCTTGTACTTAAGAACAAGAATTACTGTAAAAATAGATGTACTCAAGTAATGTAGTGAAAAGTGTAAGTAAAAAGTAACTGCAGTTTGAATGACATTTTTTTACATTTTGGTAAACTTTGAAGGTTAAATTCACTTAAAATAATTAGGGCTGGTCAACGATTAAAAGTTTAATCACGATTAATCTCATGATTTCCCTGATTAATTGTGATTAATCACATTTTTATACGCAAAAATACAAAATGAATTCAAAAGTAGTGTATAGCAAAATTTTATTTTAAATGTTCTGCCATATTAAAGGAAGTGCCATAACATTTGTTCTGCAAACACTTAAAATCAGCATTTTGTTTATACAGTAGCAGTTAAATAAAAACTGCCCACAAAATCCTGAGCCACAATCATAACAATAAAACAGGCAATTTCTGAGGTAACAGCAGAATTTTTTATTTTTAAATCAGGGAGTATCATAACCAGTCTAGTACCAAATGTCCCTGTTAGATTGAGGTGAAGCACAAAAAAAAGTTTACTGCTGGGATTTACTGTGCAGGGAAATAGTCTTTAAATATACTAATCGGTCTGTAGCGATCCACTTCGCTATGGCATTTGTTAGCTTCTCTTGACTTTGTTTATCTATACTTCTCCCACATGCTGCATCTAACAGTCTGCTGAAGCCTCGTACCACTGTCTATTTCGTTAAATGATTTGCTGGCATCAACTGTGTGTTTTGCATTTAGGCAATATTTTAGACTCGAAGTACTCCCGTGATAAGACAATTCAACTTTGCAATGATTACAAATAACTTTGCTTCTGTCAACTGCGCCGTCTGAAGGAACTTTAAAAGGAAAATGGCCATGTAAAAGTGCCGTACCCTTCTCCAGTTTGTTGATTTGTTTATCCGCCAATTTCTTTTCTTTTTCAGTTCCCGTACTTCCGTTTCCGGTACTTTTAGTTGTACCGAATAAAAGCCTGGGAGCAACAGACTTTTACAGTAATAAAAGAAATAATAAAAACTGCGTTAATACGAGATAAAATAATTGTCGGCGTTAATTGATTAATAAGTTAACGTGATAATAACGAGTTAACTTGCCCAGCCTTAAAAATAATACAAACAACCAAGTTTAGGATAAATTTAGAATGGCTTTGCGAAACAGGCGTATCCTATTGGTGTTGATGAACGAACCCAGGCAAGACCTGACTTTGTAGTCAGTAGGGGGGGTCAAAACTATTGCGTTTCTCTCGCTCTTTTTTTTTTTTTTTTTTACTTAGTAACTAAACCAAATATTGAAAATGTATCGGAGTAAAAGTACGCAATTAAGTTCGTAAATGTAGTGAAGTAAAAGTTCTCAAAAAAATGTATACTCTTAGAAAGTATAAAGTACTCCAAAATATACTTAAGTACAGTAGTGAAGTATTTTTACTTCGTTACTGTACAACACTGGCCGTATGATGAACTGTTCTCTCTTTGCAAAGATATGAAAATAAAGTGCCGACTGAGTGAAATCCGTCGATCTCTCTTTATATAACTGGGGTAAATAGTTGAATACTTTTTTCCTACTACATAAATAAAATGAAAATTTAACATTTCGATCCTGAAATAAGCATCTAAGAAATAAACAATCCTTACCTGTGAGCTGGTGAATACTGGCTTTTTACCAAGCCTCCGATTGTCTCCTTTATCAATAGCTTCTGTTGGGAAAAAGGCGAGGAAAAAACCCCACCAACGAATAAATAAGTTACTGACCTTAAAAGATCCAATACTTTGATATTATTTCATTCAAACGTTGCATATCAAAACAGATTTAATGATTTTCCATCTTTATCTGGTCGCTTCCTCCATCAGCAAAGCTCCACATCTGTCTGTTCTGAATCTTTCTTCATGCTTTTCTGCCCATTTGGCATCATGAACATGCACTTAAGGACTGTAGGAATACTGGGCCAGATACCCCAGATCAATAATTCATGCGGCCCATTTCCAAATATTAGCTTCAACATTGATGAAGCAGATTAGTTATTGCATTTGTAAAAGCTTTATAATGTATGCAGAGCCACAGCAGCAGCAGCAGCAGGCTGAGCTTTATCCTGTTAAAACCACAGCATGGCGCATCTGGTGCATTTTTAGCTCCAGACACAGTGCCATCACGTTTCATAAAAGCTCTGGCCAGATATTAAATGGGTTAGCAGCGATCAGGCAGCTGTAATGCAAGAAGCTAAGCGGTCCAGTGAAGAGGCTTTGGAAAATTGTTACTGCAGGAGAGCCCAGAAAAAAATAGAAAGACATGCAGATATCTCACGTGAACAGAGTGGGTTTTCAGTCCTTACCTGCTAGTATCCTCTCTTTGTGTTTGGGTGACAGTGCCTCCCATCCCTGCGTGTGGCGAACCGCATAAGAGGTTTGAAGCAGGAAGGTCCAGAGGCGTCCGCGTAGCGTGCAGATCTCCTGCCTGAACGGCTGCCGGGGATTCAGGGGGAGACAGGCAGAAGAATGGAAGGGGTGCGCTACAGCACGGGCGAATCAGCAGCTGCTTCAAGAACCTTTCACCATGGCAACAAATACCCTCCCCTCCTCCCTTTTTCCCTCTCTCTCTCTCTCTCTCTCTGTCTGTCTTTCTACCTCTCCTTCCCTCCCCCTCTGTGTCTAAATTCACTTAAGCTCTCTAAACAGAGTCTGTGATGTCAGAAAGCGACACCAAATTCCTGGGTTTTAAGATGGAGCTGGAGGACGAACGGGGGGCTTCCACTGCCACCAAGCATCTCACCGACAAAACACCAGCTTCAACGTTACACGCAGGGCTAGATTAGTGAGGACGTCACGGTATCCCTCAGCCTAATCCATCCTGCTCTGCTGTCCAGGGCTACCGGGGGTTTTATACGCCTACAACCAGGTCACTGTGATGGGAGCCGGCTCACGAGCTCAGCTCTCATCTTAACATCGATTTTCAGGCTTTAATCAAGCTGCTCAACTGAAAACGAAGCAAAGACTTTGGATCCATGGCTGTGAATGTTTGAGACTAACGGATAAAATCACATACATTCTAAAATTAGAATGGGAGGCAGATCTTTTAGTTATCAGGCTCCTCTCCTGTGGAACCAACTACCAGTTTTAGTCCGTGAGGCAGACACCCTGTCTACTTTTAAGGCTAGGCTTAAAACTTTCCTTGTTGATACAGCTTCTAGTTAGAGTGGCTCAGGTTATCCTGAGCTATCTCTATAATTATGCTGCTATAGGCTTAGACTGCTGGAGGACATAGAGATAGAATGAAGCAGAATGATGAAAAGGGGGTCCCTATTATCCAACTCTGCCATCAACACCTTTGTTTATAAATGTTGGAGCTCGGCCTGTTTTTCAGTGTAGTCCTGTTTCTCTGACTGTGACTAACTGGATGTGCTCTCTTCATCCTCTGACATGGGAGCTGGCTCAGAGCTCGTCTGCCTGGCTGTGTGTTTCCTGGACGGGGCCGCCTTTTACAGTTGCCTTTTGTATCTCTGCTTACCAACCGGGCTCACTTCTCAGGAAGCGGCCACGATTAACAGTTAATGAAGCATTTTATACATCTCCAGTCTGCCGATCCATGGCTCCAGCCTTATCAAAATATTACACTTTGATCTTAGCTGAAGGACACCGCTCTTATTCCATTCCCAAATATTTCCCACGTACAGAATGAAGATTATATCTGTATATAATTAGATAAACTATTAAGGAAAACATCAGTTCTGACACGCAACAGGCAGCTAATATTAAGGTGCAATAAACTCACACATCATCAATGATAATTATCCTCCCATTTAGCGGGTGAAGGTCAGCCTTTGCTGCTGCCACAAAACTGGATTGCAGTTCATGTGACAGTTTGGAGCTTTCCACAGCTCCACTTTATGTCCCATGATGGTCTTTCCTTCAACCAATCCCAATGAAGAGATTGGCAAGCAAACAGATATCTAAGAGTTGTCATGGAAACCTAGTTTCACTGGGAAAACATTTTTGTTTCCTTCGATGGATGTGAACGGATTACCGAATCACCCTGATCACAAACACAGGGGAAAAATTCAGACTTCAGTCAAAGTTTCCAAACAACTTCAGGATCTCATGCTTCCAACTACAGCTGCTAAAAGCTGCTGTAAAAATTACGCAAAAAAATGATACTTCTTTACACCAAGAATATACTTAAATGTGATTGATTTACCTCCTCGTGCTTTTGATATCCCTGGTGAAAATCCCCCTCAAAGTTATCTTCACAAAGAGAGTGGACAGCAGTGAAAAGATCACAGCAGTTATCCACAGTCACACCCTCTCTCACAGCCAAGCAGAGCTTCTTCAACAGCGTCGGCTCTCTAGTAAACTCCTCCCTCTGCAAATCGGACACACGGCAACAGAAAGAGAAAGTTGCTTTAAAAGGATGGAGAAATGTCACTCTAACCCCGAATCTGCTGCCCAACAGAAACAGGTTTTAAAAACAATTCCAACGTTTTTCATACTGAACATAACACAACATTTCAATAAATCATGTAAGGAAGGAAAAGACACAGTGCAAGTTAAAGCCTGTAGATTAAAAAAATGTCTAATAAAAAAAAACATTGTGTATGGAGTTAAATTTGTTTCATTATTGTTGCAAAAACATGTTTTGTAAATGGAAACTCAAACAGAAAAAAATTGAATCCTGAACTGAAAAAAATGCCTTAACCGAAACATTTTTTTTTAGAGTAACCGTTATTTTTGTTTTGTTTTGACATATTCAGTACGTTTTTCATTTTTCTAAAGCTCTATAGAACTGCAATGCTATTTGAAAAAACTTTGTAAAATTCTATCTGAAAAAGAGATGCATTATGAGGTGGTTTTACTATTAAGACCTATCAAAAACAAAATGAAGACTTAAATTCTAAATCATTGGATTTTAGACTTTACCCTGCAGAAAACTTACTTTTCATATTATCATTTATATCATTTCTTCTTTGTTTTCATACTTTATTTTTCCAAATTTTGGTTTTTCAAAATTAGTTTTACATATTGCATTGTTTTTTTTGTTTTGTTTTTTATTTCAAATCACATGGGCTGTGTCCGAACGTCTGCTCTAACCCCTGAATTCCTCCATCACTATATAAAGCTGGTACTATATAGTGGACTTTATAGTGAACTAGGTTAACTGACTGTTAGGACAGATGATCACTGCTTTTCGCTCCATTTACTTTCGTTGGTCACAAGGGTTGTCAAAAGTATCGAGACTCAAAAACGTATCGATACCAAAATTTTGTATCCGGATACAATACTCGTTTTTAAAAGTATTGATACAGTGCTACAGTGCTTTGTTTCTTAACCGGTTTGGCTAGTGTCATTGTTATGTGTGCAAAGCATAGCCAAGGAAGGTACACTTAATTTTAATTTTATAAGTTTTTTATCAAGCTTGCTTAATATTGTGCACAGCAAACAACCTCAAAATATTGTTCTTATTGTTTATTGTATTTATTTATTGTATTTTATTTATTAATGAAAATATTTCTGTAGAATTTTGGAGTCTTTGTTTTTATCCTTGTGGTATCGAAAATGGTATCGAGTATCGAGTATTTTCCTTAGTATCGGTGTCGAGTTGAAAAGTTTAGTATCGTGATGTTAGAGTGATAACTATCCTGTGTTTCAACCAGAAGGGTCATAAACTTTTATGACCTCCTGTAGGTCATGAGGCAGAGTCACGCGGCTGTGTGACTTCCATCCAGCCAGTTGGTCAATTCACACTATCTTGTTACCTGCATCCTCCCAGACAATGATTACTGGCTCTTCTGTTTTAGACTCGCCTGTTAGATGTTGTAAACTGTTAATAAAAGGCTTTGCTATGAAGGGATCTGGGTGAGAAGGTGATGGCTTTCCAAGCCAGCATCTTCTCTCCACCCGGCACACACTGACGTCACAAAACCCTGTCTCTGTGTTGATCATTTTCCTTTTAATCTTTTAAACTCACATTTCTCTGGATTAAAACCCAAGACGTGACAACCCTATTGGTCACTTGACTCCGGCTTCCTGCTCTGTGCCTGCGCTGTCTTCGCTCTATCTCGCCCCAAAAATAAATCCCATGATGCTTTGCGAGGAGAGCTTTTGCAGAGCAATCTGGGATACATCTGCTCGCCTAGTGGCCTTCAATGTACATCACTTTTCAAGGTGCATTGTGGGAAATTTTGAGAATTTTTTTAAAGGTGGAAAAAGAAAATAAAAAAAGAAAGCCTAAAAAATTTCGGGGGAAAAATGGAAAACAAAAAACAAAACAAAACAAAAAAAAATCTGAACATTTGGAAAATTTCCTCTCAATGATTACAGCATTTTTCACAGTTTTATTCTAGATTTCAGTTTTTCTAATTTGCAATAATAAATAGCAATCTTTGCTTGTAACAATAAAGAAGCAAAATTCACTCCATAGTTCTGTTATGTGAGATGCAATTCACATTAAAAGCTGATATATCTTAACAAAATATTAAAAAGTTAAGTGATATAAACACATCTGAAATGTAAGGACTCAGGAAGAGTTACCCTGCGGAGGTCCTGGAAGGCCTGAGTGTGGATGACCCTGGGGAGGTGCTGGACGATGAAGCGCAGGCTCTCTTCCTGAAGTTCTATGGCCATGCACCTCACATGCTGAGCCCACTTCACCTCTGGGAGGCTGCCGATCAGCTGCTCGATGCCGCACAGCAACGTCACAGCGTTCCGCACAGTCTGAGGGGAAACATCTATCAGCTAAAGAAAAGCTCTCTAGGAACAAAACAGAAAAGGTGAAACAAACGGCATCAGACAGAGAGGCGTTAATTACTGCTGCCCTGTTGATGGAGGAAGGAAACCCCCTCATTGTGTAAGCGCTCTAACCCCCAATCTGAATATCAGCCTGAACCACGGCGTGTCGAAAGACTCCGCCCCCGAATACAAGCATGGATCGATCTCCATTTGTCAGCATCCACATCCTAAATTAGCCAGATGTTAATAACAGAGAATCCAATAAAGCTCATCTCTGATTAGATCACGCTGCTGTTTCCTTCCTGGTGAAATAAACAAATGCCTTGTTTGAAAAGGGAGCAGCAGAGGACCGTGGGGGGGAATCCACTCACCATGGTTTCTGTTACGGCGGCTATGCAGGTGCGCTGGAGCTCGGGGGACAGGAGGGAGAAGTTCCTCTCACACCAGGCTTTCACAAAATGCTCCGCTACCCACCTGGAAAGGCAGAGCGGCAATATTAGGATGAGAACTGTGTGTGTTTATAGCCCTTTTTACTTTGGCGTCTCTGAATGAGTTCCAGTGAAACAAACAGCCTTTCATCACATCACATCATTAGCGGAGAGTCCACTTGTGTGCAATGTAATCCCATTATAAACGCAGCATCAGAGGTTCGCTGGAGAACCTTAGCGGACGATTAGCATCACAGAGACGGTCAGGGAGGAGGTTAGATTACAGAACGTCTCACACACATTTCCAGAGAGTTAGTCGTCCACCTGGACCCACAGGTCTGTCAGGAAGAGCCAGGAGGACCATATTCACTTTGGTGGAGCTGCAGGGGGTAAAATCTGTCTATCTGTATGTTTTCCTGCTGTCAGCTAGCCTCGTGAGACCATCCTGATCTCGCGAGCTTTCAAGGTTTCACTCGCAGATCAGTCTGGAGACTCTCCGTTAAAGAAAATTTGGAGCCGTTCACCAAACGAACGTCCAATCAGCGTTGGCTTTGAGGCGGGTTGAGGTGTGACGCAACGAGAAGCGCGACAGTTCAGTCTAAAGAACATGGCGGCTTCAGCCGATGAAACTAGCGTTAGCGTGGCTATCGAGCAAGTTTTATCGGAATTACAGAGTATTTCTTCACTGAAAGAAGAGCAAAACACTGCTCTGGAGGCTTTTCTCAGAGGAAAAGATGTTTTTGCTCTTCTCCCGACTGGTTTTGGCAAGAGTTTGATCTATCAATTGGCTCCTCTTCGTCGTCGCTCTGTTAGTACGTCACATGCTTCGTTGATCTGATTGGTTTATTTGGCCCGTCTACCAACATAGGCCAATCAGCTAACCAGTATTTTCGCCGCTTCCCAAAATTACTTCAACGGAAGGTTTCCAGATGAATATGCGGAGCAAATCCATCTGGCGGAGTCAGGTTAGCTGTCAGCAGCCATCCTGAGACAAACGGACCCCCCCCCCACCTTTCAGACGTGTACAAAACTCTATTTTCTAACCATATATCTCCCTTAGAGTTCCCCTATACAGTTATACGCAGCTTAGAGTTGATCTACTACATGAACTCCAACTAAAGTTCATGTTTGGGTGAGAAAAGAAAAGGTCAGGGACTGCAGGATGTTTAGTTAGCCTCTGTAAAAAGATGGCAGCTCAAGCAACAGAAAGGCGAGGCGCCAAATCAGCTTCATAATGTTCTAGAATCTGAAAACAAATATTATTAACAAATATGGCGAATAGATTTGACCAAATCTAGTTTGTTGTTAGAACAGATTAGCCCTGACCATCACCTCTTGGGCACCTTGTTACCTAGCAACCAGACACTAAAAGAAAAGCTCTACAGACTCAAGTGGCTGCTTGCAAAGAATGAAAACAGATTCAGGGCTGCTTTCATCAATTTCTATAGGAATAGTTTAATCTATCAAAGGAACAAGGATCAGGATCTTTGAAAGCATGGCTGCTGAAGATGCGGTTGACTGATGATTGACAGAGAGAAATCTTAATAGGTGAATTTAAACAAAATTTATTTCTTATGGTAAATTGCTGCCTTCAGGGTTAATTAGGTTTGTTAAAAGGTGGATTTTTGTAAAGTAATCAGGGCTTTATAGCTGTATTTTCAGAGCTGGTTGTGAGTCATTTTTTGTTTTTAACGTATAAAAGTCAATCACAAACAAAGGAGGTGATTTAAAAGAAACCGAAAGACGCAAGAAGCCATAAACTGAGGAATATGAGAAAGGAGACACAAATCATCTGGTTCAATATTTCATTCATCTGCTGAGCTTTTAGCTCCCCAAAAATCTGGATATAGATGTTTGCTTTCTTTATAATAAAAAAAAAAATGATATTGAAAGATTATCTTGGTCTTGGCATAAAAACATTCAGGTTTTTACAGGATTCTATCAATTCTTTTTTCTGATTAATCTATAAAAAGGCAAACCTTAGTAAAGGTAACATTTCTAAATAAACAAACAAATTGGAGAATGGAGAGAACCATTTATTCAATTTTTAAATGAATTGAAAAAGATATAATATTATACATATATACATATGACATTGTATCTTATGTTTATAAATGTTTCTCAACATAAAATATATAGAATGTAGGAAGGTTGTTATTTCAGGAAATGGTCTGTTTTAGGTTCTTTGTACCTTTATTCTGGGTAATGATTTGTTTCAATAATCAGATTAGATAGAATAGAAAATCCCTTTATTGTCCCCCTGAATAAGTGTGGGACAATAAATAACAGAATAAGTGGCAGAGTTTAAAAAAAATAATAAAATACTGTACTGAGGGGCATACAGAGTGGCGGGCTAGTGGTCAGGGCATAGAGCTTAGAATCCTGAGGTTCTGAGTTCCAGCCCCACTCCCACAGATTGCCATTCATTTCGTTGCTCCATACTTGTGAGTGTAATGACAATAAAAAAAAATGTAAAATTATGAATACTGTGCAGTTTCACAATTAAACAGATTGTTAATTGTTTTTAATCCAGCTCCAGTAATGGACTGCTGTTATGTTTCTACATAAACCATCATCAGAGGCAATCCTACCTTTTACAGAGCATGTGAAGGTTTTGGAGACCTAAGGCGTGTGTGAGGGACAGGCACTCAAGAATTGTTCTCTGAACTCCGTCAACTGGCTGCTGTAAAACAGAAAAATTTGATCCCTCCATTTAAAAACCGAGGCTTTAGGTGCTCATTAGCATATCTGGATTAAATACCAATAAACCAGTAAAGTGTCAATTAAATGAAAGGTCAAAGTTCATGCTAAAAAACACCAATGTGGTTCAGCCTGGACAGTGAAGTCAAAAGCTTTGTATCCATGGTCTCTTTATGCAGCATAATGCATTTTATTTGATGATTTAAACTCTTTAAATAAAGAAAGAATGAAGAAGTAAAATAAATTAGTCATATTTTTCAACATTTGCTTCAACATGAAGGAAGAACAACACTTTGACATCTATCGGCTGCTTTCAGTGACTTTTCACAGAAACTAACCTTGGGGAAGAAGCGGCAGTAGTCTCTGGTCAGAATCATCTCCACCAAGTCTTTGAGCCCCTCCAAACCCAGCATGTCTGCAGCCAAAACCACCTGACTGTACGACGGAGACATTACACTCAAATCAGCTGCTTTTTGCGGTGATTTTTGACCCCGCCTCTCTTTTAAACAGTACCTGGCATTGGCTCCTCTGGGCAAATCCATAATAGCTCCGTACATAAACTGAAGCAAGATCTCCATCTCATCTGGTCCCAAGCTGAAAACATCAACATACAAACAGAAGCTAATAAGATACAAAAGTCTGGTTCAATTTGGTTCATCTGATATGAAACTCAGTTTATATAGATGCTGCAATAATTCATCAGGAGAAGGTAAAAACAATTCCCTAAGTGTTTAATTGTATTGTTGTAACAAAAACGGGATAATCGTACAAGATGGTAAAAAAAAAAAAAAAAGAAGAAGAAATTGGAGACAGACAGCATTGCAGAAAGGGCTCTAGGCAGGGGCAGAGCTAGATGGGGGGCCAGGGGTGACCATGGCCACCCTTAGCCAATCACTGGCCACAACCAACATTTTTTTACCCTCTAATACAGATTGTGGCATCAGTAAAACTCTCAATTTGTTGAGTTTGTAATGGCCAAACCCATGGCCACACCTTAAAAGTCTGTAATATTGTCAGGTCTAACACCTAAAACACTGTAAAACAAGGAAAGAAAGGCACAGAGTCAGAATTCTTTTTACTCGCAAGGGGAGTCAGCTTCAGCTTTCTCCTCGCTATTTACTAAAGTCAGACGGGGGGTCCCTAGTTACACAAGCTGAGGTTGCGCTAAAGGAATAGGAAACAAGAAATACAACTCAATTTGCAGTCTCAGTGAACAGGTCAATTTGCATTTAAACGTCTTGTAGTCAAATGATCCGAGAACCTCCTGGTTTCGTTAAGCTTGAGCAATACTTCCTGAGAGTTGACCTATACTGCTTATGCAACACCTCTCTGGAACAGTAATATGTCACATTATACATCATAAGAACAAACATTAAGTATCTTATACATAATTATTCCAACAAATACACATGCACCTTTATTTATTAATGCATACTCACACTTTAGTTTCAATAAAAATTCATTCTTAGTTTAAATACATGTGTTTTATTTGTGAGCGCGCACATTTAGTTCTTGTAATTGAATGCACTTATTCGTATTTCTTGTGCTTGCCACAGGTTTGCCTGCCGTGTCTAAATGTAGCAGCAGCAGAAAGCCAAACTGACAGCTCATTGGCTCATTTGGATCATGTGTTGCCTGGTCCCAGAGGGCTTTACTATATTAACAGGAGAAGCGGCGCAAGTGAAGTTAGACACTGCTGTCAGACAACATGCGGTAATTTATAAATGTTTTAAATTAGATTGGGTCGGATTAGCCAGCAGGTGGGTCCTCTAATCCGTGACCTCTGAACTATGCCTTTTATCTAAAAAGCACGGATGTTTAAATATATGTGTCTATATGTCAGCAAAGGCTGTAGGAAGGTATAGTTTGTCTTTTCCTGTTCAGTCGTAGGGAGAGGGCTTGGCTAATAACCTCTCAGAGAGAATGTTGAGGCTGAAGCAGGAGGCTGCATGGTGATATTGTTGCCTTGCTCCCCTTTTTTTTTTTTTTTTGCATTAAATTAACACTGAACATCTCAGCATCACGCTCAGAGGTTGCTTTTCAAAGTGATGTAAAAGAAGAAATATGAGGACAGAAATGATCAAGATGGCGTATAGAACTATATCTGATAAGATATTTAAACGGCTGCCTGAAGAGGGCTGTGGACATCAGAGAATTAGCCGAACTTTGTGCAGTAATACTAGGCAGAGATTTAAAAGTCGAAATAAGGCATGAGGACGGAATCCTAGTGAAGACGTCTGGATGCTAAAAAGGAATCAAAAGATGCGTCAACAAGACCTTGCTAAAGAGGGTGAACCGTTTACTGTTGTTTTGACTCTAACAGATCTGTTTATTTTCCAATTGAATAAGACAAAGGTTTAGAAGGTTTCGGTGTCTTTAAATGTAGCTCTGAATCCCTTAAAGGTGTTGTGGAGGATTTTCCATATTTCCTCTCCACTTTAAAAGAAATACGTGTGCGAGCCCATTTCTCCTCGTGCAAGCTCTGTGTCTGAACGTCCGCCCTAACCCATAAATACCTCCATCCATATATAGAGAGGGGACAAATTGTGGACTTTGTAGTGACCATTTGGACAGACGATCACTGCTTTTTGCTCCCTGTTGGTCACCTAACTCCTCCTCCACCGCCTGCGCCATCTTTGTTATCAGTCACCACTGTTGGGTAGCGACAGCGGGCCGCTGTGACAGCAAATCCCATAATGCTTTGCAAGGAGAGATCTGTGCGCAAAGCATTCCAGGCTATATCGGCGTCTTCTGAGGCCTTTATTTTTTTCTCATGAACTTCGTAGACACTTTTTCTCTTAGGAACCTCGGCCATTTTCAAAGAACGTCAGTGAGAAAGGTGAGCTTCAGTGACTGTCTAAAACTGTAGCTCAACACAGATGAAAGTGCGCATTTGCAGAAAAAGATGCCTAAAGGGTAGTGTTGTCAAAAGTATCGTTATTCAAAAAAGTATCGATGCTAAAACGTTGTATCCGGATACGATACTTATTATCAAAAGTATCGATACAGTGCTACCAAGAGTGGCAACTAAACTGTCATTCATCTAGAGTGCAGAATAGAGGAAATTTCACTTTCTGAAGACAGTGTGATTGAATAATTCTGTGCATTTTACAGTTTCAGACTTTTTCTGTAACAGGTGCAGCTGCTGAGAATTATTTTTGTTTGTTAACTGGTTTGGCCTGTGTCATTGCTATGTGAGCAAAGCATAGCCAAGAAAGGAACACTTTAAAGTTAATTTTGTTATTCTTGTATCAAGGTTGCTTAATATTGTGCACAGCATACAACCTCAAAATATTGTTCTTATTGTTTATTGTATTTATTTATTTTTTGTATTTTATTTCTGAATGAAAATATTTCAGTTAAATTTTGCGTCTTACCCGTGCAGAGTGATGCACTGTCTGGAGCTCTCCATCCAGCTCCCACTGAGCATAGCGCGGAAGTACTGGGATCGAGCGCACAGGATCGCCCTGGAGACCAAAAATGAAGCAGGAAACGTCATGACAACTTTTTAGAGTGAAGGCTCCCTTTTAATCCTGATGTTTCTACAGAAACGAAAAACTTAATCTACATGTGTTAAATCTACACCTTTTCAAGTGAAAAAATAAAAAGTCTAACACCAGTGAGAGAACTTTCTATACTTTCTGTAAGTGTCGTTTTTCAAATTTTAAACACCCTATAATCCCCAAGCTTAGGAAGGATCTGAAACACCTGCTGACATGTAATCATGGAAATAAAGTTTGTTGGAGGGATGGAGGGAACATGCAGACTGAAGACCGGCTTCTCTCTAACGAGCACTTTCTGCTCCTTTTCCTGCACAGGAGCTGAGAGCAAACCCGTCTCCATGGTTACTTGTTACAACGTCTACCTTTAAATCACAGACTGACCACCCACTGCTGGTGCACGCTGAACCTGTGCAGCGGTACACGTTTTTACCCAAACAGCTAGCAGCCAACAGGAGGCTTCATGAGAAATGTTAGATACACAGCAAAAACGGAGCTGAAAACAGGTTTAAATATATTCATTTAAAACCAAGGAAAAAGCAGTAATTACAGAAGTAATTCAAAGAGAAACTCTAAAGGATAAAGTGTTAAAGGCACACTATGCAACATTTTTCAGTTAATTAATGTGTTCCATAACGTTTTGGATGATTAAATGAGTCATTTCAGGTTGAACAAAGGTTTTCTCGGCCGCCCTGGTGGTCTGTGGGGGAAACACCGCACTTGCAACTGCAGGAGCACCGACCCGCACCCACAGGCTCAGAAGTCTCGCGAGAGTCGGTCTTGCTTTACGGCGAGAACTGCTACACGCCCCCAGTTAAAAGCATGCTCGTTGCTAGCACAGTGGCGATCTTTGTGCAGTTATGGCGGAACCAGCGTGAAAACAGCGAAAGCCCATGTTGGAGCAGGCAAGAAAGAGGAAAAGGACTCCGGACAGAGAGAGGAGTCGTACACGGGTGAACATCGGGCAAGCTTTTTCCGAATGGCGAGAGCTAAAATAAAATGAAGGCTGCAAGGCTGACGGGGACCTCGCGTTTCTGCTGATGCGATTGTAAGTAACATTGGAAGGGTTTCTCTCTCTCTGTGTGCATGTTCATACTTTCACTGTGTTAGTCATTCCTTGCGTTTGCCTGTCTGCTAAGCTCAAAACAACCGCGCCTGGCTTGACGGAGAAACCAGGAGAACAGCTGTGCATATTTAAGACAGTGCACTTTTACTTTCGCCCTCTGGGGGGAGCCTTGCTGGAAAATCAACACCGGTTGCATAGTGTACCTTTAAGGAGAGGAAATGAAAGAACTGGGAGTGGGGTTTAAACGCATTTATTTTATAGATTAATTCATTGTAGATTTCATTTTAGCTCGGTTGGATTTTTCTGGAAGTATAAAAGCTTAAAGTCGTAGGGAAGCAGCTGTTCCAACGGTTGCATTTCCGAATTCTCCCGAGTGGTGCACGACTTTAGATGAGTGAATAAAATGAATTTGATTGGTCGTTTATCAAGGGGGCGGGATTGTTGTAGTGGAAGGTTCGCAACATGTTTGATTGCGGCCGGTTTGTCGGAAGCATCTTGCTAACCAGTTAGCATCTTAGTGCTAGCAGGTTCCCAATGGGAAATTCCATTGGGACCAAGTAGCACTAAATTGGTGACTTAGAAACGGCACTGTCAAGGAACGCTATGGACAGAGGAAACATGCAAGAGGAGGAGAGTTTAGTGTCGGAGGTCGTGGATGAGTCTCCTCCGTCATCCATTTTTTATTTAGAGGAGGAAAGCGGGGACGAAGATGTTGTGGAAGAGGACGCCAGGGCGGCAGAAGCTTGGTTTGGTGTAGAAGGCTTCCAGCCGTACATGTTTGAGCCCTTACCTCGCAACGCTGCCAGTTCTGTTAGCTCTACGCCTGCTGAAGACAGACGTTCAGACCTCCATTTACATAAAAAAAAACAATGATAGAAAGTTTTACACAAACCTCAATAATAACATTAGCAAATAAAACAAAAAGCCAACAATGGAGAGTGAATGTAGGCAGCAGAACGCATAGCTTTCCCAAGAAACTAATGAATTACTAATGAATCGATCAATACAAGAAGAAAAACAACAACTCTATAATCGACCAACAAATGTATCAGTCTATCTCCAACCGACACATTTTATTTTTCATTATCCAAATAAATAAAGTATTTCCTAAAGAGGCATTTTGTCCTCACACTGCCTGGTTCCAAGTTTCTCCTTCAGAAAAGTGTGTTTTCCAAAGCCTGTTCTAATTCACTTGGTTTGTTTTTCTGTGGTTGTTACGAAGCCCATTGATGACTTAATCAGCAGAGAAACAACCCTTAAATGTAGCCAGAGCTACAAAGACAGGAATTTGATTGAAGCATCTTTATGAGCTAAAATGGACTAGTCAAAGTCGATGCAGAAATCCAATCAATAATCTGAGACCAAACTTAGCTTCAGACGTCCTGCATTAAGAGAATATGGACATTTTCTGACTTTTACATCTAAAAAATTTGGTAAAGTATTTCCAATAGATTCACAGCTATAAGTAGAGGTGGAGCCACATTTTACTGACTCCGATGTCAATAAAAACTTTTAAAACCAGGTGTTGCTTCACTGGTTTATGTTGGTTTATCAGAGAAAATTCTAATAAAACACAGTTTGCGGTTTAATTTTTAAATAAATGTGAGATTAGTGAAAAAAAAATCACTCTGTGCTGCTAAAACTGATAAAAAAGCAAACATTTCTTTACATCCACGTGTATTTGTCCTTAATTTAAGCAGGTTTATAAGATTATCTGCCAATATAACTAATATGTTTGCCTTTGATATCCTGCAATTAAAATAAAAAAATTGTTGTTTTATTTTTCTTACTTAAAATAGAAATCGTCTTATCCCATTGGCAAGTTGTCTTACCTACCTACTTAAAGCTATGGAGGGTCAAAGGGGACAAAATTAAATAACTATTTACTACTTATTACATCATTAAATAATCAAATGTTTAATTAAATGAACAATTAGTTACAAAAAAATAATATAAAATAATTCAACATAAAATGTAAGAAATAAACTGTTACGTGAAATAATTAAATTAATCCATGTATTTAATACAGCATTAAACCATGTACCAGTAAAATATGAAATTAAATATAAAATTAAATATTTAAATATACCATTTATGACATTAATGGTTTTTTTAATGGAGGTATTTTATTTACATTTATCATTGATTTTATGGCACTGAGGCGTGAAATCATTTAAACCTAACCCATCAAACTCAGTGTGTGGGTCTAGAGCCATCACCATAGAAACCCTGACTGATTGCTGATTGGTTGCTTTTCACTGAGAAAGAGGAGACACCTTCTTCCTGTTCACTTTAATATCAATATTGTCACTGAAACAGAGGGGAAATAACTTAAAAAATGTGTCATAATTTATTTACAGGACATTAAGCCGGGCATACAGTGTGCGATTTTTTTCAGTCGTTGCACGTAGCTACAGCTCGCACTGTACGACGAAATCGCAGGGTTTTGTTGTACAGATCAAAAAATTCTCGCACGACTGAAAACTGGTACAGTTTGCGCCCAGCTTTAGGTGAACAACTCCAGCATTTGTATCTCTAGTTTAATCTGAAATATGTCTGACAAGCTTAGGAGAAAGCTAGCTGTCGGCCAATGTGCTGGAAGCTTCTACACACCCAAGCAGAATCACCCTAAGCTCCGCCCACTGACTGTTCTCTCATGAAGGGTTTAGAGACCAAATCAGGGATTTAGACCCAACTAAGGTCATGATATAAGTCGAGCAAAAATGCTGTTTACAAACTGAGATTACATTTTTTTGCATTGAAGCAAAAACAAAATTCAAAGTTTTTTCTTGCTAAAGCTACATGCTAATGACGAGATTAATGTTCTGCAGAAAACATCCACTATCCGGGTAGAAGGTTTTCCACAGGGAGTGCTATCTAACGAAATTAATTTTAAACATTTTATGTCACGCATGTTTGATCAACGACGCTCTTTCAGTCAGTCGTTTCCATAAGACATCCAATGTACGGAAAAGCTTCAAGGGATGTGAATACTTTTCCAAACAACTAGTTTAGTGGATGTGGACGACAGGCAGCTCTACCTGTGGCAGGAGAAGATCTGCTCAGCCACCTGGATGGTGATGTCACACTGTTCTCTGCTTCGGTAGAGATGCAGCAGGTCGGCGCCGACATCTGAGGCCGGTTCCAGAAGCGCAGCCGCTGGAATGAGGAGCAACCGAAACATTCGGGATGAGCATCACTCAGCACAGGACACATATTTGGTTAATAAAACTGTATGTCAAAGAATGAAAGGAAGATAACAAGGCTGGACTGAAAGTGAATGCATCTAAAGCAGGAACTCACTGTAATTAGCAGGAAGAGCAACAAAGGCCCAAATGGGATTAGCTCTTAATTGGATTATGACTAAGAAAACATAATGTGAGAAAAGTGGATAGAGGAGGACAGCTTAGTGGTCACCTGACCGCAGAATAAACCCTCCATGTGTGTATCTGTTTACCTGAGTCAGTGGGACAGTAAGGAGGGGAATCCGCTTCAGGTTCAGCCGTCCGCATGCTCTGCTCTGCTGTGTACACCTGCCTGTGGGTAAAACTCAGAAATTAATTAAAACTGAACCTTTTCTGAAATGCTACGGGTTCATCTGATAGACTGACTTCTGTTACACAGAGTCCTGCAACCTGCAGAGACATAAGCTCCTTGGAAAACAACAGATATTATTTGGCTGGTTAATATTCTCTCTTTATCAACAAGGTAAAGGAAGCGTTTTTTTCCTTTCTCTAACCAGGTGACATCCGCTCCCTAGATTGCATTTAAGTGGCAACAAAAGGTTGAGAAGGAAAACAGCTGCTGAACCAGAAAAGGGTTGAAAGACACATTAGGCTAGAATCAGGTACTCCCCCAGGTGGTCAAAGCAAGAATTACACCTTTTAAGAATAATAGGAAGAGCTGATTAACAAAAAAAATAAAATAAAAAAGTCAGCTGATGGGTTTTGGAGATCAGGTCAAGGCCTACAGAAGACCTGAGACTTGCTGCAGAGATATTTCAGCACAGGAGAGAAGACAGACAGAGAGCCATCCCTCCAGTAGGGCTGAAACTGTGGATTAATCCTTCTAATTCATTATTTAAATAAACATAAACTAAATTAGTAATGGATGAATCATTAACTAGAGCAGACAGACTCAAACTCATTACTTTAGCAGAAAAGGAACCCTCTCAGAGCAGTAAATATGTCAAAGCTGTAAAATACTTTGCATTTGAGATGGAAAATCTAGAACTCACCAAGTTTTAGCTTTTGTTGGTTTAAAGTCTCAATAAAATCTTTTGCTTTTCTAAAAAAAATAAATAAATAAAAAAAGAATCATCAGATTAATCAATAAGCAAAGCAGTTCTAGTCTCCAGTGAAGCGTGTTCGCCAGGAGAGAGAGAACCGTACCACAGGTGCATTTCTGTGTCTAACTCGTAGGCGTAGGTTTGCATAGGGACCATAGGGACATGTCCCTACCAACATTTTGGACTGACCTACTTGTCCCTACCAACAATTAGATGTGAAGAACATGTTTATAATTTACAATACAGCGTTGTTGCAGCAGTAGAGGAGTTCTGTATGGAGAAAGCTGACAGACGTAAACATTTATTTATCTAAAATGCAAAATGTTTATATATTTTTTTTTTTACAATTTTGGTATAATTCCTGCTCTAAGCGGGTCACACTGTGAACTAAAGACACGTTTTAGGATCTCTATATTCCAGTTAAAGATTAATCAATTACTAAATTTGTTGACATTATTTAAATAATCGATTAATCTGATGAATTGTTTCAGCTATAGATAAAATACATGAAATGGGTTAAACAGAGTAACCACAGCCTAGATGTACAACTTGTAGAGTGAAGTTAATGTTCTAAATGCTTAGTGTCAGTTTCACTTCTAGTTCCAGGGCTTATGTAAATAAAATAAATTAATTTGGCGTCCCTTTAATCTATTATTTTGCATTTTATGAAAGAAATAGAACATTTAAAATAGGGATGCACGATATAATCGGCCCCTTATCGGTATCGGCCTTAAAACTGAATATCGGACATCGGCCACCCCACCGATATTTAACCCGATATTTGATCAGCTTCTGAGTTTCTAAAGTCTAAAAAAAAAAAAAAAAAAAAAATACTACTTCTTCTTCTTCCTCAAAAACTTCTTTTTTACAGACTTAAAAACTTCTAAAGACGAGGGAAAAAATATTGATACATTAAAATATCCCAATATCTTCATATGCTGATATATTGCCATTTAAAAACACCATATCAATCTCTTTTACTAATGAAATATTGCTATATGTCATCGTTATGCTACGAAATCCCCCGAAAATTCACAAAATGTTGCCATATTTTTATATGTTGATATATTGACGCAGTATCGATCTATTTTACTAACAAAATCTCACAAGAATTTGCAAAATATCACGAGAGTTTGTAACAGAACGATGAAATTTCACCAGATTTTGAAAGTAAAATAGGTCGATACCGCGTTTTTAAAAATCAATTTGATATCAGCATATGAAAATATATTTGAGTATATTATTTTTCAAAGTGTCAGAAATGGATAACAAAACTGCTATTTTCATTGACTACTTATTTTTGTCCAGCTTTAACATCGGTATCGATATCGGTTATCGGCTACATGAGTTTTAAAATATCGGCATATCGGATATCGGCCAAAATCCCAATATCGTGGATCCCTAATTTAAAAGATAATAGTGGGTTTTACCTCTGCACAATGCTATACATTCAAAAGAAAATACAGGATAAATCCAAATATAACAGACATATTTAGACTATATTTGGTTAAATAGGCACAGATTTACCTACTGTCTTAGTTGCTGGTAATTTGGAGTGGAAAATAGTCTTAAGAGCCAGTGATGCTTCAAACATTGAAAAACAGCATCTTCTGTGTGAAGTGCTTATAAAATTTGTATAAATGCTGCTTTTCTCTTTAAATGATATACACCCTGATTTTCACGTCAAGCATAAAAAAACAAGAATGCATATTTTTGCATAGGACCAATGACATCAGACCAATAGTGTCCCTACTAAAGGTGAAATCAAACATACGCCTTTGGTCTAACTAATTTGGACTTTTCTTGGAAATAAAAATCTGCCAAAGTGTCATAACTGTTGCATCAAAGCTGTGATATCCCAGAAGTTTTTAAAACAAACTTTGTTTTCCCCAATTTTTACCCATCAGAACTATTCATTCATTCATCATGTAAAAGTCATTTTCCAGCCTCACAGGAAGCTCAGTCCTTTAATCCCTTTGCATACGATACTTTGGTTCATTAAATCAGGAATCGATGTTAACCATCGCCCGGGGCAAGTAGTTTTTATTGTTGGGAGAGTACAAATTTAATTGCATTTGCCGGCTGGGCAAGTGCAATGCTCAAAATGCTCAAAATTACTTTAAAATCACTGACATTCGATGAAAACGACCCAGAAGCGTTGCCGGCGCCATTTTTGTTGTTTTGTACACATTCTCGCGTGATTTGAAAAAGCAACGTGATTTTCCGCCAGACGGCGTGATTTTTGTCCACCTAGCGGTAATTTTGATGTAGTTACCAAAACGACAAACAAGCTAGAAAGCGCTAACATATGGCAGTCTTTTGTACAGTGATGCAGGTTATACATTAAAAAATTCTAATTTTTTTCTCTTAGACATTGGAGAGGTGCATTTAAATGTTATAGAGCTAAACATGTTAGATTGGTGACCTTTTATGTTATTATTATTGTCTTGTTGCTGCATTTATTTTGTCAGGGAAAACTAATCCTGAGTCAGTTAAAAGTCAGGGAATTCTGAAATGATGTCAGACTGTGGAAACCCTGAATAAAATAACTATGTATAATGATTCTCTAGAAAAGTCACATTATATTAATAGTATTATCTTGTATAAACATACCGTGACTCTAAAATAAAAGTTATTCATTTGTGACATTGACTTCTGTCTTGTGATTTATCTTAAGTTTTTAACCTGTTTTTTTAGATTTCGTTTTTTAGGTTTAATTTGAAAAGAATGTGCAGGAAGGATTGAAAAGCATGTTAACACGGTAATGTAGGCTTGAGTTCATTATCTGACGCATGCAGATACACACCAGGAACCTGGAAACTTAAAAAATACTGAATTACAAAAAACATTTAAAAAACAAACATGTTTCATTGTTAAATATAATAAAATGAATATAAGGAACTATATTTATCAAACATTATACTGGGCAAGTAAAAATTGTTTCGGGCAAATTAAATGTGAAAGTCACTTGCCCTAAATCCTTAAGGTCAACCCCTGGTCATATGCAAACATGGAGGAAAAATCTCCTTTCTTATCTGTCAAAATCGACCATTATTGAAGTTTTAGGATATTTTCCAGCCTGAAGTTTTAGTTTTTTTTGTATTTTTTTTTTAAACGTGGAGCCTCTGGCCAGACTTTAGATTATAAAGCTCTGCAGCTGTATCAGAGCAACTTCACTGCAACTCGTTAAGAAAACTCTATGGAAGCTGTGACTCAGCACACAGAAATGAGATTCAAGCGAGGAAGCAGCAGCAGCTTCTGCAGGGATCCTAAAACCTGTGATGAAGCAGAATCAAACCCTGCAGAGTAAATGAGCAGCACTGACAGACGCTATGCAGCCGTTACACCAACAGATGAAATAACATGATGACACTCAGCATTCCTCAGAGAACAAGCAGCAGCAGACTTTGGGTTTAGAGTCTGATGAATCTGGACTAAACCAGCAAATAGAACGGAGCTCAGAGCCTACCTGAGGAAATCCTTCAGAGCAGGCAGATCGTAACCTGGTAGATGGATGATAATTGGATCTTTATTGGTCTGTCCTTGGAGGATATGCGGAGCTCTGGCCAGCAGCACGGCCCTGTGAGCTCGGACCGATCCTGAACCCGCATAGAGGGAAACATCTGCCTCCAGTTCCTCCTGCAGCAGCCTAGAGAAACACAGAACAAATGTTTTTCCTCAGACTTGGAAATCAAAGCACCAGCAACTCTTAATAAACATAAAGCAGAGTTCCTGCATTCTTTTCTCTATTTCCATATTTTATAAGGCTTAGATATCCAGACTTGGCTTTCTATTTATCCCTTTAAAAAACTAATAAAAACTTTCCCTATAAAATCAGAGCAAAGATGTAAAAACTTTAACTTGAATCTTAATCCATACTTTTCAAACTAGTCCCTGATAAAGATAAATCTGATGGCCTGTTTCTCTATCGCAGGACTTTGGAACATGAATCCTGAGGCGGTCCAGCTCCTCCATACCATCACCATATCTCATCCCGCCTCGCTGACTGAACTGGGTGACCCAGAAAGGGAGTCGGCGTGAGGCGAGTGTGCATTCATAGATCAAATGCTGGTGTCACATTTTTTCATAACTCCGATCAAAGTGAGAGGAAAACTCTGACAGGCCAAAAGGACGACCCGCCTCCCAGAGATGCTCGCATCAATGTGACCTTTTCTTCTGGGAAACAGAACAGCAAAGAATAAACCTTGCATTTGTTAAACGGGCCTCCATGTTGTCATCATTACATCCTCACCTGTCACTGATTACTGAACATTTCTGCAACTTTCTTCAAACTTTTCTTCAAACTCAGTTTTTCCACACATGGGTTTTGCAGAAAATGTCAAATAGTTAATATCAGATAAGAAACTAAATTAACTATAATGAAGATTTGGAATTGAAGAGGTTCAAATAACAGAATATCATTGCTAAATACAAACACCATTATAGACCGAAATAAACATGGAGGCACCGTTTTCCTAATTTGCGTTAATCTGCATTCATTCTAACAAAAAGGCTTTAGTCTAATAAATATTTCTTATCTTCATAGTTTTTTTTATTGTTAGAAATAGGAATTTTATTTTTTCCCTCTATGTTCTGGTTGGAGGCTCGGAGGAGGAATGAATAGAGCTTAATATTCTGTCCAGCCAGACTGATCTGACGTATCCATGGGATATCATTCTGATTAGGTGCTTTTAAAGTTGGATTTCAAGGCGGGACTAACCCCCAGATCCCACATACTCCGTCAGCACTCCGCTCTGCCCGCTCATGTACGTTGTGCGGAGCAGTTGTGCTGTTACACATCCACCGCGCGTCGTTATCCACATACATCTTCTCCGACCGTCACCACAAAAATACAGAGCCGAGCTATTTTTTCGATCCGCTCCGGTCCGGCCAGGTCAAGATCCGCAATTGCAATCGGACCAAACAGGAAAAAGAACGACGAGAAGATCCAGTTTGTCAAATTAAAATATAATAACGACAGACCTGTAATTAATAATTGGATCATAATTCTTATATTAGGGATGCACAATATAATCGGCCCCCTATCGGTATCGGCCTTAAAACTGAATATTGGACATCGGCCACCCCACCGATATTTAACCCGATATTTGATCAGCTTCTGAGTTTCTAAAGTCTAAAAAAAAAAATAAAATACTACTTCTTCTTCTTCCTAAAAAAACTTCCTTTTTACAGACTTAAAAACTTCTAAAGACGAGGGAAAAAATATTGATTCATTAAAATATCACAATATCTTCATATGCTGATATATTGCCATTTAAAAACACCATATCAATCTCTTTTACTAATGAAATATTGCTATATGTCATCGTTATGCTACGAAATCCCCCATAAATTCACGAAATGTTGCCATACTTTACTAACAAAATCTCACAAGAATTTGCAAAATATCACGAGAGTTTGTAACAGAACGATGACATTTCACGAGATTTTGAAAGTAAAATAGATCGATACCGCGTTTTTAAAAATCAATTTGATATCAGCATATGAAAATATATTTGAGTATATTATTTTTCAAAGTGTCAGAAATGGATAACAAAACTGCTATTTTCAATGACTACTTATTTTTGTCCAGCTTTAACATCAGTATCGGTTATCGGCTACATGAGTCTTAAAATATCGGCATATCGGATATCGGCCAAAATCCCAATATCGTGCATCCCTATCTTACATATTTCGAAAAACTAACACAGCTTATTTCTAGGGATGGGAATTGAACACCGGTTCCTGTTCAGAACCGGTTCCGTGTGTTCCAATTCCATGGCACCGTTTGGCAGCTTGTTTAATGGTTCTCTTAACGGTTCCAGGCAGCACCAGAGCCTAGCGCTGGGCACATGACTTACGTCACGTTTTTAACGCAAGTTACGCACACGGCATTCAGTAAGCAAGTACGATGTGACCGCGTAAGTCTAGAGCGGCAGTAACATCCGCGGGAGGAAATTCATCCAACATGCAGAAACATCTGTTTATGTCTGTGCATGCCGGCTGGTACTGAAATTCTATTTAGCCTCAAAATGAACTAACTAAATTCAAGCAGGACGGATGCTTGGAGTTATAAACCTTATAAACCTTATAAACCTGAATTTTGGTCTTCGTTTTTTTAGGCCCGAGCAGCGAAGGCTGCAAGAGCCTATTGTATTTCGAAAGTTTCTTTTTAGGCCCGAGCAGCCAAAAGCGCTGCAGGCCTAATGTTTAAAATTTCATTTTATTGGCCCGGGGAAAATCGGGC